>NW_014569567.1:674393-676020 GCF_001313835.1 Polistes canadensis | reverse complement strand
TTTCTCGTTGGACGAGATGGATAGCCCCTAGGGCATCCTCATTTGCATAAGAATATAGACCGCGATATTGACCGATGGCGTCATCGTTTACAAACTAGATTTACGTGGGACTTTTTTTTTTATCATCGTCGGTTGTATCCTTTTTTTTTTTTTTTTTTTTTTTTTTTTTTCTTTACTTTTCTTTTCTATTCTTTTTTGTCCCTTCTTCTTCTTCCTCTCTTTTTCCCTTTCTCTCCGACAGAAGGAATTTTTATAAAAGATATAAATAATAAAAAAAAAACTCCTGTTCGCGGAAAATCTTTGCAAAGTTCTTTTTTTATCTCAGAGATACTTTAATCCTAGCATACTTTTATCTATCTAATATTTATGTATTACCAGTTTTCGTTAACGAATGAAGAAACTTTTGATCGTTACTGGTTATACTTATTTTTTATTACTAACATAGAATAAAGATGGTTTGATCATTAGAAATACACATGTTTTTGGTACAAAGACTGAGACTATACATACATACATACATAAGTCTCTTTCCTCCATTCACTTTCGTTCGTTGATCGTTTCTCTTTCTCTCAAATTCTACCGTATCATCCCCCTTCTTCCTACTTGCTGAGCAAATGATTTGATTAGAGAACAATGGCTTTCCATTAACAATCCTGTCCTCCTCCACCTCCTCCTCTTCCTCCTCCTTCTCCTTCTCCTTCTTCCATCTGCCTGCCTGTCTATTCCTCCTACCGTAGACTGTTCGTTCTACTGTCTGTCAGCTGACGAACCCTGTACACCAACGAGCAACCACGAAAATGATTACGAAGACAACCAATAAGACAACGACGAAGACTGTCGAGAAGAAGAAGAAGAAGAAGAAGAAGGGAGGTACTTTTGCCCTCCTAACCAACGTTGATGTCATAGGCGCCAATGTTCCGTATTCTCTGATACAAGAGCTCTTGTTTGATAAAGTTCAATCAACGATTTGACGTAAAAAATAAAAAAAACAAAAGAAAACAATTAAAAGAAAAGAAAAAATCCGTCTGGGTTGAATCAGCTTAAATAAATAATTCTAACGTAAGCTCACACGCGTTAAACCTCTTCGCTATTCGAAAATATTTCTCTCCTCTTGGTTGTCTAGTAGACAACGTTGAATTCCAATAGAAAATGTTTACGGAAGCCCAAAAGTCTTGGCTGGATTTGTTGTTCCTGTCATTTTAGATTTCGTCGAGTTTTCCTTTCTTTAAACTAACGAAAACGGAACATTAGATTTTACTATAGTGAACAATTTTCAATCTATGCTATCTTAAATTAGTTTGATCAGTTGTTGAGGAGTAGTGGGAGGGTGGGAGAGAAGGTATGTTCTACTTCTTGACGAATACTACACACATACATAGTTATAAAAATATCTCTTTTCCTAATACAATTCTATTCTTCAAATTTTCATAATTTCTAATAGGATGCATAAGCAACGTATAGACATGTATATACACACACCCACACGTACACATAAACTATTTCCCATATATATATATATACCTATACTCGTACACGTAGGTACACACACGGGATCGATATAATTCTGTTTGGAAAGTCGATTAATGGACGTGCATACGTTCGCTCGTCGAATACGGATGCAACCACG
>NW_014569567.1:671112-673333 GCF_001313835.1 Polistes canadensis | reverse complement strand
CAAATTATTCATTTCTTTCGTAAAATTAAAATATACAAATATGCATTTAATGAATGTACTTTTGATTATATCATTTAATTAACATTTGATTTATATAACAAAAAAAGAAACGAAAAGAAAATAAAAGAAAAGAAAATATAATACTCTTGAGGGGAACTTTTTTGATGCGTCATTATGTATGTACTACTTCATCGTTCGTTCAGAAAAAAGAAAAAAAAAAATAATAATAAAAAAAGACGAAGAAAGAGAATATGGGGGAGTGGTTGTGGTGGTGTTCGAAATCGTGAAAACCAAAAAGCACTCGTTCTATATAAGTAAAGAGGAGACGAGCCATCTCGAAGAAGTAAAAAAGAAGAAAAGATACAACGGGCAACTACGCACTCATTGTTCGCGACCGTCGTGATCAAACGCGTCCTCGTTCGTTCGCTTGGAATTTTTCTTCTTTTCCTTTTTTCTTTTTTTTTTTTTTTTTCAGAAAGACAGAGTAAAAGAAAAAGAGAGAGAGAGAGTAAATGAGGGTGGGTGTGGGTGGTTGGGGGGGAGGATTTGGTGCGCGTGCACCATGTGTTTCCATCCGGCCTGCTTTATAATACGCTTCGCTATTTTCTTTCTTTCTTTTTCTTTTCTCTCTCTCTCTCTCTCTCTCTCTCTCACCTATTTTTTCCTTTCCTTTTGGGTGTGATAGTAGGCACACGTTGCACACCGTTCATTTACCTCCTTCCCCGAGTTCTTTGCTCGTCACGACATAACTATCCACGCGCGTTTTTTTTCCCTGCGATGCAACGCATGTAGCAATATGTTTACTTTCGTGCCAGATGGAAAAAATATTCTTCTCTTTTTCTTTCTTTCTTTTTTCCTTTTTTTTTCTATCCCTTTTCCCTCGTTCTCATATTCTTCTCAGGTTTTCTCGTATCATTCGCATTTTACGTTCAACGAATTTTTACTGAAATTATCAAATAAAAATCTTTCTCCTTGTTATTACACGCAATTTTTCTCTTCTACGATGTGTCTATATACGTATATATATGCATATATATATATATACGTAAGTATTTACGTGGGCATGCATATTATGCATATTATGCATATTATCTGTTAGAAATAGGTCAACAAATAATTCAAACGACTAGTAGATTTGATAAGACTTATTTTCCAGTAATATATCATATTTAATAATGAAAAATCATCATGCAATTGATCGATCGGTGTGTTAATCGAATAATAAAATATTTATTTAATGAAAAAAAGAAAAAGTAAAATAATGATAGAGTTTTAAGATCGTTAACGGTTTGGCAATTACCACCGGTCGCTTTCTGTAACAACCCGCGTAGTTGGGGACATGAGTACAGGAAAACGCCTAATCTCGTGGTTTGCGACAACTTGTCGAGTAAGTACATTATCGTGCGCTTAGATTTCGCACTCCTCGGAGGAGTCAGATTAGCGCAGCCAAAGTCACTTCTAGGTGTAACGCTAAGTGCGTCACTAAGTAAACGAAACTCAGTAAAGGACGTGTGTAAACATTCTGCCTGTCCTGTATATATGTATATATACATATATGTATGTACAAAAGTTACACGTACACCCCCATACTGTATAGAGAAACACACGTACTTTTCTATCTATATACGTATATAATACCTATCTCTTTATAAACATGTCTTCTACTACATGCGGATTAGTGCATAAGTATTCGCATCACACCTCGATGATTAAGAGAAGACAGACGGACAGATAGACAGATAGACAGACAGACAGACAGACACATACGAGGTTGAATCTCCGTAGGTAATCTTTGTTTCTCTATTTCACGTACGTACTTCGGTATTTACACGTGCCCCATGCTGTTGTATCAGTGTTGATCCGTAAACTAAATAATTTCTCGGCTAACACAGCATAAGATATTTTTATTTTTAATTTTCATTTTTCATTCGTTTCGTTCGTAAACGTTTGAAAAAATATCTAACGACACTTTCTCGTTGATTTCTTATAAACGGTGATATGACGCATCTATCAGATGGATCTATCATACTTATAGATGAAATTTTACGAACAACAAAAATAGAAAATACACGTAAAAAATATTGACAAGTCAGTTATTTTTTGTTGTTGCTTTCTTTTATACAAAGTTCGCGATAATATCGAACAACAATTTCATCGATCTTATTTTAGTTGGAATCGTAAAAGTATATCATAGAAACTAGATGATATATATATATATATA
>NW_014569567.1:667980-670602 GCF_001313835.1 Polistes canadensis | reverse complement strand
GAGAGAGAGTGGTGTTCCTCCTCGTAGTTCGTACATTTTCATTTGGATAGGGACCGGTGGGAGGGTGTTGCGTGCAACGAGAGTAACAGAGAGAAAAACAAAAAAAATATATATATAAAAAAAAAAAAAAACAACCATACGCACGCACCGATCGGTGCGTTGCCGGCGTCAGTACTTTCAAGCAAGAAAAAGCGAGAGAGTAAATGTATACGATGATGGTGATGGTGGTGTGTTGGTACTACCACTACTACTACTAGTACCTACTGGTAGTGAATATGGGAGGGAATGAAATAGTAGGATGAGAGTATGAGGATGAGGATGAGGATGAGAGTGAAACGGTTTCGGTCGCGACGCTAGAGCTGCGGCCGTAATTTCGGGTCCGCGTTAAATGTCAACCGATTTCGCATTTACGCCCGGCTGTCAGTTATTACCGAACAGAAGTATGACGCAGCCAGCAGTGTAAATAATTCAGAGCTCAATTACGCAAATTGCGAGGTAGTACCCCTTCAAACCTCTACGTTTTCCCTCTCTCTCCTACTCTCTCTCTCTCTCTCTCTCTCTCTCTTTCTCTCTCCTCTTCATCCAACGAGCACACCACCCCCTTTCCGTCGCTACGACCAACCTCGTGTGACCGTTCCGCGCCACTTCATTCGTTTACTCTCTCTCTCTCTCTCTTTCTTTCTCTCTTTCTTTCTCTCTTTCCCTCTCTCTCTCTCTCTCTCTCTCTCTCTTTCTCTCACTCTCTTTGGAAGGGACGAATCGAGTGCAGCTCAACGACGAGCCACTTGGTTACGTTCCATCGAGTGATACTTCACCGACCCACAGATGTTTTTAGTAGAAAATCAAGGATGCTGGCGTTGGTTTGAATTTTCCTGAAAATTATCCTTATCAAATCTTATCAAAGTTACACACACACACACACACACAGAGTATCATTTCGTCCTAATTTTCAGGAACATACACACATTCATTCTTCATGTTTCTCGTACGCGTTTTTTTCTGTTTACTTTTTCTTTTTATTTCTACTATATAGGAAATGGGAAATGGTCGAATACCACCGAGCAAATGGCTGCCGATGGTTGGTGGTGGTGGTGGTGGTGGTGGTGATGCTGCTGCTTTTCGTTTGTTCGCGCGTTTCACGCAAGACTCGTTTCTCTCTGTTTCTCTTGTGCTTTGTTATTGGATAACAATTGGAACGACGTTTAATATGTGTGTTGTGTTACTACTATACTTTGTGCTTTTGACGGTACAATTTGTTCAGCTTTCCTCCCCCCCCTACTCCCCTCCACCCCTTTTCCCGTCACATTTGCTTTAATTAATGAAATAATTGTACAACAAGAACTTTTTTTTCTTTCATTATTAATACAGTCGAATTTTATATATTTTTGAATGTTTAATTTTTTCTTTTTTTACGTTTATTTCTTGCAACATATATATATATTTGTATTTTCTTTCGATAAGAATTAATGCGACTAACCATAAGAAACGAGTTAATTCTTTACTTTCGCCTTTATTTAATATTATTGACGCGGGAGTATTTTGCGATAACAGATTCTCGATTATCATCGTTAAGCGTGATAAGAAATGGTGTCGGTGTCGCTTTGATGACATATCGTCTTCTGTTTATGTTAGATTAACGACGTGTTATAGACGCTATGAACGATCGACTTACGCATAAGAAGCAGATTGTGTATGTGTCGCAATGTGTTAACGCTGTCCCCCTGATAAAGAAAGGAAAGTGGATTGCACTGGAGAATAAAAAATAGATTAAAGTATCGTTTTATTGAAAGATATATATAGTTGACTATAGATTACGATGTTAGAAGATTATGAAAAAATATAGGCGCGACTTAACGCGTTTTATTATCGTTTTGGAAAAGAAATAAGGAAAAGAAACAAAACATATATGTATAATAAAATTCGAACAAATCAAATGAAGCAGAAAGTAAAACTATAGGTATACAACGTATACGAGTAGTGCAAACTATCGTCACACTATAGTATCGAAACGAATGAAAGAGAGAAAAGAAAGAAAAAAAAAAGAGAGAGATAACAATTGTCATGCCCATACGAATATAGATACATAGAAATACTCAGGAACATGGAGGGTGTGGAGGGAGGGTGTTAGGTAGGGATGGGTGATTCATCTCGTTTCGCGTATTTTCAGTATTTCCTTCTATTTTCTCTCGGCTGCGTTTGCACTGTTAAAAAGAGTAAGAGAATGAGAAAGAAATAAGCGAACAGTCACGTACTCGTACGCTCGTGATTATTTAACCGCATGCGGGTTTCCCATTTCTATCGGTCATCTTATTAACGTTCAAGATGGCTTCCAGTTTCTTTTTTTTTTTTTTCTTTTTCCATTGGCATATTCCCCTATCAAAATGGATCAACGTATAGTAAGAGAGAGAAAAAAAGAAAGAAGGAGAGAAGGAATCTGGTAAAGAAAATCATAGTCCTTTAACAAACAAACAAACAAACAAAAAGAAGGAAAAAGAGCAGGTAGATAGGAAGAAAGACAGGCATAGAGAGATGAAGTGGGGGTGGAGAAGGTTTAGGAAGGAAGGAAGGAAGGAAGGAAGGAAGGAAGGAAGGAAGGAAGGAAGGAAGGAAGGAAGGAAGGAA
>NW_014569567.1:664344-667949 GCF_001313835.1 Polistes canadensis | reverse complement strand
AAGGAAGGAAGGAAGGAAGGAAGGAAGGAAGGAAGGAAGGAAGGAAGGAAGGAAGAGGAAGGAAGGAAGGAAGGAAGGAAGGAAGGAAGGAAGAGATTCGCGAAAGTTTGGAATTAACGAGGGATAGGACTCCAACGTGGCAGAGAAAGTTTTGCGCAGGCTATTCAACTTTCAGCCGTATAACCATCCTCCCACTTTCATCCTATCCTTCTTCCTTCCTACGGGCTCGAAGACGCGTACCATAATCCGGGGTAACAACGTGCCAGAAAATACCACCACTCGGCAGAGCGGCCACACCGCGGGCTGCTTGCTTGCTTGCTTTCCTCCTCTCCACTTTTCCTCCAAATCCTTTCCGAGTTTTCCACTGATTTATCTTCTCCTTTCTCTCTTTCTATCTATCTCTTTGCTTCCTCGTGTGTTTTACTTTCTTTTTAACACCTCTTTGCTCAGCCAGCCACCAGCCACACCACCATAAATACTCTATCGTTTCTCTAACGTTTGCTGCTGCTTTTGTTGCTGTTGCTTTTTTGCTGCAGCTTTTGCTGCAGTTGTTCGTACTGTAGCTATACTCTGACCATTTCTTCAACATTCATTGACAAAGATCTATTAACTCCCGTGGATTTGATCGTCTACCTGGGTCGATGAAAACGTGCCTTGAATTGAAGAGAAGCATGCAGCAGCAGCAGCAGCACGACCACCACCACCACACACTATATATACGTACGATTAATTTGCCGACGTGTCTATTGGTGTGCGCAGTAGAGAAATTCGTGCTCCGAATTTCCGCGTCTCTCGATGAGATATATTACTCTCTAATTACCTTTTCTCCTTTCTCTTTTATTTCATATAGCTTATTTCGCTTTAGGAGAATACATACATATATATAATCTTAAGTTTTCATATCATTATTTTTTGTATTTATAGGTATTATTAGCAATGATCTATTTTAACGTTTCTTTAATTTATTTTTTTTTTTTTTTTTTTTTTATTTGTAACACACTGATCGAACTTTCTCTTTCCTCTTGCGAAGTTTATTATACCGACAACGATGATGATATGTATAATCAATGGCGAAAGATCATTTGACCAATCGATATCTATCGATACCTATCGTGTTACCTTGCTTGTTGTTTCATATGTTAAAAAGCTTTTACTCTGTCCTGCGTGTATAAGTATGTGTGTGTTACGATATACGATCTTACCCGTGAAATTTATCCTCGTAAATTATTAGTAAACCACGAGAGTTTACGAACGATTTAACGTGCAACACCGAGAATCATATTCGCAATCCAAGCGAAAGTGTTAACGAGATGTTGCCGAGGACGATTTATCATTATCACGGTAAGGCAGCAATTACCAAGACCGAGATTCTAAATTGTTTTTATGAAGGATTCGAACGTACTACTAGCACCAATGAACAACAAGCACCACCACCACCACCAACTATCATCGATAGATGGATTGGTTTAACCGACGTTAATTGCGGAGAATCTTCAGAAGATTGATTCGGAGTGGCCCTAACGTGCAATCGACTAATTCATTCATAGACATCGTTGCATCACGCCACTGCAATAATCGTATATAGAACTTGTTAATACGTGCACCGCATTGCATCTTTTTTTTTGAATTTCCTTTTTATTTTATTTTATTTTTTTTTTTAATATACCGTTACGTTAATGAGATTATTATACTTTCGAAGCTTTCTAAACTCTTGCTATCGAGTCTCGTTGATTTCTGTAGTTCTATCTTTTTTTTTTTTTTTTTTTTTTTTTTATATAATATCCAGTTATTCTCATTAATTCGCATTAGAATTAATTATGACATAGGGATTAATGTAATCATTTTTTTATCATAAAAGAAAAAGAAAAAGAAAAAAGAAAAGAACTATAATTGAAAGTAAACGAGGTATGATAAAATGAGTAAACATTAGATGGTTCGATAGGCATGAACTCTATTATTACATACATATTTACTTTTTGTACTTAAAAAAGAGGGATACTGTGTTACACGCATAAACATAACATGCACATGCAATAGACAATGTTCGTTTTACACGTAACACTTTTGTTAACAGGTAATACGGCCGATTCGCTTTACGTTTTACTATTTATCCTTTTTTTTTTTTTTTTTTTTTTTTTTGATATTTTTGTTCAATCAGAGCAACGTAAAAAGATGTGACGAGTTTTATTTTTACAATGCACACGGATGTTACTTATTTTATTTTTCTTTTTAAATCCTTCAATGAAATCTTCCCAGTTACTTAATTGTAAGAAAATGTTTACTTCCGCGAACGGAGTTTTTGTTTTTCAAGATAGACGAATGTGAGATCATTCGCTTAGTCGTTTTCTTTAAGCATTGCACACCTACGTTCAGTTCACATCAACAAGGTGCGAAACGAATTAGAACGATTACGTGAAACGTCTTACTCAACACTCGCTTGGTATCCTCTAAGATCGAGTCTATAAGAATTTCAAATCGTTAGATTATAATCTGAGATAAATTACGTCTTTTATTTTATTCCTACTGCTCGTTAATAGCATACATTTTTTTTAATTTTTTTTTTTTTTATTATAAATGAAGAATCATTAAGAATAAGTAAGAATTTCTTTTGCAAATTTTTAATTATCATTACTAATTCTTAACACGTTTTTGTAAAATCTTTCGAAATTTTCGAAAAATAAAAATGAATTTTGATCGAGAACAATATTGTTTCTATGTTGGAATATAGGCTGAAAACTTTTCCAACACACACACACACACACACACACGTATATAAAATGAGAATTCTCGTGACCCGTACGCAATGTGTTAAATTAGCAAATTCGATTTGAATGGAAAAAAGGAGGTGGTGGAGTAGGAGGGCAGGGCGAGGTGGAAAGGGGGTGCTGTAAAATAGTAGGTATATACGCCGACAGTGAAATTTTTCTACGAATGAATAGTTCCAGTAGAAAGAATAGGGAACTGCAAATTGCATTTTCATGCGTTTTCAGCAATTTCGCGATAACGAAATAGTTACTACGTATTCTTTCTGTCTTTACTTTACTTTTTCTCTATTACTTTCTTTCTACCTTTCTTTCTTCCTTCCTTCCTTCCTTTCTTTCTTTCATATTTTTCTTTTTTCTCTTCCTTTTCTTCTTTATCGTATTTTTTTCCCCCCACACCTTTTACCACCCACCCCCCCATCGCTTTTTCCTCTTTTCTATTTTTTTTTTTGCTTTTTTCGGAGCTTTCTTATTTAACCGTGACGTCGGTATTCCGAGCCGTTTCGTTCCTCATTAAATTCCATTCTTCATAACCGAACCCTTTTAATTGTCGGCGTTATAATCAACGGTACTTGCGGTTTTTTTCCCGTGGAATGAGAGAGAAAGAGAGAGAGAGAGAGAGAGTCAGTCGTATCTTGCTATTATACAAACGGGGTTTCATTCTACGAACATTTTTCTCATAAATTTATCCTTCATTTTTATCAATACCGATTAGATTATATATCGAACGTTGAGAGCACCGATATCAAATAATCTAATATCGCTTTTTCTCTTTTTCTCTCTCTCTCCCTCTCTCTCTCTCTCTCTCTCTCTCTCTCTCTCTCTCTCTCTCTCCCTCTCTCT
>NW_014569567.1:639123-664014 GCF_001313835.1 Polistes canadensis | reverse complement strand
TCTTTTTCTTTCTCTTTCTTTTATATAGCAGTGCAATATCGTTTCTATCGTAATTAGCCTCTTAAAATCTTGACTCGTGACCGTATGCTATATAATAGTCAACTGAAGTACAGGAAAATATGTAGGACGACGATTATAAAAAAATGAGAAAAATATTTAAAAAGGGAGAGAGAGAAAGACAGACAGACAGACAGAACTACAGGGTGTTTCGAAAATCACTATTAATCTATTAATAAACAAAATTACAATAATTTTAAGATACAAATTTCCAATTATAAAAATATATGCGAATAACGTAGAAGTAAACTTTATAAATATCTGTTTAAAAAAAAAAAAAGAAAAAAAGAAGAAGAAAATTATTAAAATCGATTTAGTGATTTACTTTTTAGATAAAGTATATAATAATGGGTCGTTATAATACGAAGTAAGTAAATCCGGTAAGATAGAACGTCGTTAATATCGGGAATTAAGAAGCTAGAGTGTGTGGGTTGGTTGTTGCGAACAATGGCGATAATAGCGTAAACAGCCTTGGATAAGTTGGGCCCGTGGAAGTATGGAATAGTTTGTTTATCGACATAGTCCTTTCATTTCCTGAGGAAGAAAATGTATAAGAAAAGGAACGATAAGGGACGATATCGTCCCTCGTAATATCGACTCTTTACGGTTAGAAACGAAGGAACGTCATTTATTTCCTGGCCGGTAGTAGTCTCGTTTCCGGTCTGTTCTCTCGTTAACTCTTTCTTCTCTTCTTTTCTTCTTCTATTTTCTTCTTCTATTTTCTTCTTCTTCTTCTTCTTCTTCTCCTCCTCCTTAGCCCTTTTAATTATCACAAACCGCAGAAACGCGCTGAAGCAATCTTTGCTGGCTTTTACGAGGCACACAGCTGTGCCACGCTATCGTTCTACTACACGTCGTGTCGTTACGCCTGTCTCACTCATTTCGAACACATAAAACGCATATACCCTTACCTATATATATGTATATATACATGGTGTATCCAATATTCGTTTAACCATTTCTAACTTCTATCGCATTTATTAATTTATCTTTTTTTCATTTCGTATATGATTACAAAAAAAAATTAATCTATTAGAAAAATTACGTTTAACATTTACGATTACAATTAAAAATTCATCGAAAAGTTTACTTTTATAAAAAGAACACCTTTCTCAAAATGATAGACTAACATTGGTCCACCTTGTATATTATAAACATACATACATATATATGTATATGTATATGCCACACTAACATGCGTCGAGATTCGCGTTTGTACTTTCGTGCCAAGGTAGTCTTATTATTATTATTCTTCTTCTCGTTTTTCTTAAAAACTAGACGCGTAGGTGGACTCATCTTCTTATACCTTTTTACTCGTGCACTTTCTTCCTTAGTCCTTATGGCCACGAAAGCTCATGAGAGATAAGTAAGTAGCTATATCGCGGTTGTGTGTTCTTTCTAACTCTCGTGGTAATTACGTGACTTGCCGTTCGTTTCGTGCTATACTTCCTACTTCCGTCCTCTCTCTCTCTCTCTCTCTCTCTCTCTCTCTCTTTCTTTTTTTTTTTTTTTTTTCTCATTCTCACACGCGTATTCTTTTCCTTCTGTGTTTTAACGCGACCAGTGGGTGTAGGGGGCGGGGAGGGGAGGGGGCGACACGAGGACGATTTATTACGCGAACTTCGTAAAAGTCCCTTGTAAAGTTACGTGCGCCTCTTTAGGAATGAACCACCAACAATTTACATACCAAACACGGATTTATCTTTTAACACACGGACGGGAACGGGAACCGGGGGTTTTATATATTACCATAACTCTCGTCGTCGTGGTTTGTCACGATGATCCCAACGTTAATAATTGATTTCTTCGTAATTGCGAAATAATAATCTCTTTCTCTCTGTTTTTTTTTTTTTCTCTCTCTCTCTCCGTTATCAATGGGATGATATATATTGTGAATCGTTGTTTATGAGTATTATTGTTCAGAAGGATGATGATGTGCACACGTTAAAACGATTAACAATTCGCTTTACGAAGATTTCATTTTTGATATTATTTCATATGTCAGAAAGTAATTAATTAGTAGGATAATGCTCATCATGCTCATTTATTAAAGATGGTTACCATCTTCGTAATTAGTCCACGTCTCGTAAAGCATTTAATTGCTCTCTTACCGATCGATCGTTCTAGATCAGAATAAACGACATCTATCTGTCCATATTCTCTCTCTCTCTCTCTCTCTCTCTTTCCTGTTCTCTTCTCACTTCACTTCACTTCACTTCTCTTCTCTTCTCTTCTCTTCCACTTCTAGCAAGCAACATCAGCACGCTAGCGAGAATAACGAGCGTGCTCGTGTTAGTGGCTAGGACGAGAGACTAGTTTAGTAGCAGTTATGCGAATGGTGGTGGTGGTGGTGGTAGTGGTCGTTGCATGGCTCTGCTGCTGCTGCTTCTGTTGTTGCTGTTGCTGTTGTTGCTGTTGCTGTTGCTGCGTTGGTCTAGCCGGGCTTTTCTATTCCACGTGAACGGTGCTGGAATCCAGCCGTCGGCGTGGAATACGGTACGCTAATTCACGCTAATCTAATTTGCTGCGAGCCGGCCAGCAACAGCAGCAGCACTACCACCACCACTACTACTACTACTATTACTATTACTACTACTAGTACTAGCTGCAATAGCGAGAGGTACGAACCGCGAGCGAAAGAGCTAGCGAACTAGTCTGGGAAGCGAAACACACCTTCGACGATTATACTTACTATGGATACATACACCCTAATTCTCTGACGATTCATTTAAATTACTCCTTTTGAAAAATGATCGTTAACTTTTTCTTTTTCTTTTTTCTTTTTTTTTCTTTTTTAAATTATATTTCTTAAAAATGTGTGTTTCTTATTTGTTAGATCAATATTTTGGGGGCACGCACACACATGGGTGTGTATAGAATATTTTTCAAGTATATATTTTATTATTCTTTATCTGTAATAGAAGAACTATAGAGTAATTGATTATCGATATTAAACTGCACGCTTATATTTGATTATAAATATTGGCAATACAAATCTAGACAAATATTGAACCGTTAAATATGAATTATTCATGAAAAGCTTATCGATTATTTGTTAGATCATCAATGGTGTGTATAGTACATATGTCCTGCGTGCAAAGGTGTTGTAAAACGATCGGTTTAGAAACGTTTATTGGAATTTTTCTCTATCACGTTTCTGCGCTTTGGGGTCTACAAATCGTAGAAAGATCAACGTGATTTCTGATCGTTATTGGTCAGGACACGATGTTTTCGCGTCCTCGATCATAATGTTCAGCGAGTTTGTACTGGTATCTCTCGAAATCCCAATGCAATCACGTTCGTAGCTCTTCCTTTCGTGGATTCCAGGATGTGTAGCAGAGTTGGAGAGTACAATCCATTTGCCGGGAAATGCAATAATTGCAAATTGTAATAGGGCACTACTGCAACCCTGCGTCATTACCGCTGTATCAACTCTTCCATCCCCTTTCCCACACCCACTTCACCCCTTTCCCTCCCCCTCCTTTCTATCCATGCTGCCTCATCGTTGTTCTCTTCCAATCCCACTCCCCTTTATTTCTTCGTATTTCTTTTTCTTTGCTGATTTCGAAACTTAACCAGTGCGAAATTCCTTCCTCGGTCGGTCGTCTCTCGAATACTTTTGCCTCCTTTTTACTTTTCTTTGAATTTAATCTCTTTTTATTTTATTTATTCTCCACCTTTCTTCTCGTTGTCGATTACGCAGCAGCATTCTCTCTCGGGTCCAAGTACACCACTACGCTTACACTATATTCTTTACCTATGTGTTGCATCTTCTTTCGCAAAAGAAAATGAAAGAAGAGAGAGAAAGAGAGAGAGAAAGAGAGCTTTCCTTTCCGAGAAACATGGTAACACACAGCTTACCTTCTGCTCCGTTGAATCTGCAACCGCAACTTGATAGTAATTGATATTTATGCATGGTAGTTACATTTACATCGCTTCATTGCACCCGAGCGCCACTCGTTTAATACTTTTCTTTCCTTTTTTTATTTATTTTTATTTTTCTTCCCCCCTCCACCCTTCTTTCCCTTTCTTTTCTATTCTTTTTTTTTTTTTCATTTATTTATTTTCTTCATTCTTGCCGCGCTACACTTTACAGCAATCACTCATTGGATTGTAAGGTCTCCTTGAAAAGAAGCCCACGGGTGGGTATATAGTGCAAGGGAAAAAAAGGAAAGAAAAAGAAAAAAGAAAAAAGAAAGAGAGAAGAAGGGATCAGACGCGGGCGGAGAGAGAAATTGGTTGGAGGTAATTTGTGAGAAAAAGAGTGGAAAACGAATATAAGAAATATTTCTAAAGACCTTCTGTGTGTATGTGTGTGTGTGTGTGAGTGTAGGAAATATTGTAGAATTAAAAGAAACATTCTTGGACGATGTCATCGTAGTCGTAGTCGTAGTCGTAATCGTTGTACCATAAACAACGTTCAATTTATCTATAATATTATTGTATATTTGATAATGGAAGAGAGAGAAAGGGATGACGAGTAGAGAAATACATTTAATGCGCTTGCAGAGAGAGTTTCTAGTATGCGAGAGACAGGCGAATCGTAGTATTTATCGTTCGATGTTGTTTCCATTCCTCCTCCAATCCCCGATTTTCTCTACCCACTACCACCCAACCCTTCTCAACTATCAACTCTCTCTCTTTCTCTTTCCGATAGGCGAATACGGGCAACGTTTTAACGCGGAATTAACGTTCGACAGTTATCGTCCATAGCGTCTCTTAAATTAATGTTCCGATGAAATAGCATTGGAACCGAGAGAGAATGTCAATCCTCGTGGATGCGCTCGCGCGTGCATCTAGCCAACTTGTTGTGTTGTGTTCTATGTTGTGTTGTTAGTGCGTTAGTGTTGCTGTTAGTACTACTGCTTGCTCTACTGGTTGTCTCTTTTCTTGTATGTATGGATATACATGAATATAATCCACGCACACGTTAAATCGACAGACCGAAAACGAGAAACGTAGAGTATATCTGTCACTTTGTTCCACGAACTGATAAAATGTTTCACGAGGGTCGAACGTAACGAACGTTTCCTATCATTTTCTCTCCTTCTCTCTCTCTCTCTCTCTCTATCTCTCTATCTATCTCTTTCTTTCTCTATACAATTTCAGCTTACGGTCAACGAAACATACATTATCCTACACTTACTTTCGTTATTACGTTATTACTTCGTTTTAATCAACATCATTGTATTAATCGTTCGACACTTGATTTATTTTTATTATTATTATTTACTTTTATATTACGATTAACTTCGTAAAAATATTTTTTTAACAAGATGATGATACCTTTGACGATAATAATCGTTGAATTTGATTCGAAAAATATTGTTTCATTCTCGAATGAAAAAGAATACGTATCTGTGTAGTAGCGTTTCCTACCGTCCCCTCGCCCCCACTCGTTCCCCTTCTCTCTATTCATGAAGAATTACGTAAACGGTCCACGGTCATTTGTTAAAGTCGTAGGTAAATTGATCCGAGCGAGCGAACGCTTGTCCGGAGAAAGATCAAACGTAGAGAGGAATCCTCGTTACGGTGCGGCTAGTCACGTTGCAGTTGAAACTCCACAAAATCCTCTTCTGGTGTCACGACAATGACCGAACTAAAACGTGGCCACCTTCCGTGTGGTTTACCCTCTGTTGTTTCATCCACGTTCTAGATGAAATATCCATGTTAATACTAGTCAATTTTATATATATATATATAAATATATGTGACACACAAATACGAAACATTCCCTGACATAATTCGTAAGTTATAGATAATAATAAACGTCATCACCCAAAGGATAACTAACAACTCCTATTGGTAATTTTTGATGATTTTTTTGTTGGCATCTTTCAGACCAATCCAACTTCGAATTTACTTCCTTCTCTCTCTCTCTCTCTCTCTCTCTCTCTCTCTCTCTCTCTCTCTCTCTCTCTNTCTCTCTCTCTCTCTCTCTCTCTCTCTCTCTCTCTCTCTCTCTCTTCTTCTCTCTCATTCTTTTACTTTTTTCTTTTTAGTAGAAAAAAAGAGTATGAGAGAAGAGAGCTTGCTCGCTTCCAAGGATCGTTGCTTTCGCGGAGCGTTAAGTGACAGTTATGAGAAAATATTGGTTCAGACTGTAATTATATTGCTCCCTCGTTCTTCGCGTGCTCAGCATTTTCTTACGAACGGATCTAGCGAGATGCTGCTGCTTCTGCTCTTGCTCCTGCTGCTGTTGCTGTTGCTGCTGTTCACCATCCTGCCACGTCCTAAGTTTCTCTTCTTTTACACGAAATAATTATACTTTCTCTTTCTCTTTCTCTATGGTTTTTACCGGATCCGATCCGATCCTATCTTCCTTTCTCTCTTCTGTTTGTTTTTTTCCCACCCCTATTGGTTAAGAAAAGTTTTCGAAGGGAGTGGGAGGGAAAAAGAAAACCCTATTCCGAAAAATAAGATTTTCCTTTCGTTATTATTATAATAATTAAACCGAGATCATGTAGTAGAAAAAAAACAAAGTAATAATGATTATTTAATTCTAATTAAACTATGCTAATCCATGTATTTTTTATTTTTGTTACAGGTGAGTCAGACTACATAAACAACATTAAAACAGGAACGTTAACTGTAACTATAACAAGAAGAATAATGCTGATGACTTAGGCGATTAGATCATCGTCTACTATGAAATTCCTCTTACGTAAGCCATGACAAAATTGAAGATTTTTCCGATCATTTATCTTGCGATCTTTTTCAACCGGGAGCAGGGAGGGGGGTGGGGCGAAGGGAAACAGGAGCGGGGTTTGCGCGCTAACGTTATAACCTTTCATTTGCATGAATACTATTTTCCATTATAATTTTAAATCTTTCGAAGTATGTTTACTCGCACTGTGAGAGATAAGAAAAAGAGGGGAAGAGAAAAAGAAAAAAATAAGAAAAAAATAAGAAAAGAAAAGAAAAAAGAGAAAAAAAGAAGTAGCGAAGAGAGAGAGAGAGAGAGAGAGAAAGAGACAACCGACGCAGAAGCATTTGAAGCTTGCGATCCATAATAATCGGGCTCGGTTAAGTGGCCGATTTATATTCAATGTCATACGAGCCGCGTCCTGCGGTTAAAGCGTTGACGTTCTCTCTCTCTCTCTCTCTCTCTTTCTCTTTCTCTTTCTCTCTCTCTTTCTCAGTGTGTAGGCAGCAGTGAATATGGAACCCTCGCCTACGATCAATTTGTTCGAGGCATCATGCAGAAACGCGTTAAGTTGTTCCACCGTTTCACAGTTCTTTTATTTTCAATGACTTTCGCGCACTTACATCCACCCACGCGTCACAAGTATAATACTATTATTACTTTTCTCTATAAAACCATAGGATACCGTAATAGTAGTTTCGGCCAATAAAGTTTTTAAAAATCAAACAAATCATACAAACACTTATTATTTTATATATAGACCAAGGCCAATATTCATTTTCTTTTTTTTTGTAAGTTGAACTTTTTAGATATGCTTTTTTCTTTTTCTGCATAAGTAAGAACAAACGATCTCTTCTTTAGCTAACCCCGGGTACACACGGGATTACACTTCCATTTACTCGAAAAAAATATCTAAAATCGATAGGGCGAATATCGAAGTCGATCCCAATTTGCAGAAATCGCTAGAGTGTAAGAAGGAGGAGGGGGTGGTGATGGTGATGGTGATGGTGAGGGGTGGGGGAATAAGAAAAATAATAAGGAAAAGAGAATATGTGCTTTCAAGTCACGCTCTTGGTGGTACCTATCGAGCGTTGCAAACGTGGTCCGTTCTCCTTTTTATCCTATAACTCGTTCGAACAAATGACCAAAACGATCCTTTCGTTAAATTCTTCCTTCGTCCCGTAATAATACTCTCTTCTTTCATTTGACCGTAGAATAGTAGAAAAACAAATAAAAAAAAAAGAAGAAAAAAAAAGATTAAAAGGGAAGTTAAGGAAGGATACAATTATGACGATGCCAATGGGTATTATTATAAGTCAGAATCGACAAATAATAAACTAAAATGATAAAGGGTTTCAGAGAGAGAGAGAGAAAGAGAGAGATAATATAGAAAATGATTTTCCTTTTCTCATTCTTTTTTCTTTCCTTTTATCTTATGAAGTTTATTAAACTTAAATATCGAACCTGGTCGCGTAGGAGTCACGTGAACATTTTGTACGTTTGATCTTGGCCACCCGATCCCCGACCAGATTTAATGGTTTTCCTTTAATCTTCGCGGCAAACCCTTTCGTCGAAGAAAAGGGTAAGAAAGAAGAGATGGGACGAGCCTTGAAGGAAAATAGGGGATGGGGTTTGTGCTCGGTGGAGAGGGTTTTCGGACGTGAGGTGGATGAAGGTGGTAAGAAAGAGGAGATAAAAAAGAAAGAGTAGAAGTAGTAGAAGAAAAAGAAGAAGAAGAATACGAAGAAGAAGAAGAAGAAGAAAAGAAGGAGTAAGGGTTAGGGGTTGGAGGAGCAATAAGGAATTATTGCGGTACGATCGACAAACGGCGACTACGTGGCCGCACTACGGAAGACGAGTTCACCCTTCCACCTTAGGTTCCTTCTTTCACCCTCTCTTTCACAACCCTCCTGAAACTTCTCGGCGTTCGATATGCTTCTGTCTCCTTTCTCTATACTTTTTCGTCCTTTTTTTTTTTTTCTTCCCAGTCGCGTTCCTGCGTGGCTATAAGCTACCTTCCAGACTCGTCAATATGTAATGTTCGAATGCCTGTCGGGGTAGTAGCAGCAGCAACCAACAGCAGCAGTAACAACAGCAGCAGCAGCAGCAGTAACAGTACCACCACTATCACCACAATCACCATCATACTTGAGAGCAGGGGGTTAGATCTCAACGTGGAATGGAAGATTCTTCTCGCACTTGTATATTTCATTGGAGTTCTCGATGAACGTTAAGACGCGAATGTTAGAGGTGGTACTCCTAAGGGTTGGTTAGTTGGTTGGCTGGTTGTTGGTGTTAGTTCGGGTACACCCTTTTAAGTAGACGATATTTTCTCGGTGTTCTTGCACGTGTAAAAAAGGATTAGTCGGTGTCCTCCTCGTAACTGTTTGGACAGAAAGAAGAAGTAAGAGGTGGTTTAGTTGGTTCACTAAAGTTTGAGCTAGGTATTCTAACCTAGCCTAGCCTAGCCGTCACCGTTACCGTCACCGTATCCAACAGTGGTCACGAGTGGCCGCCCTGAAAAAGGGTACGCTGCACGAAACTGTTATAGGTGTACGTGACTCTTTTCCGAGAAAGCCTTCGAAAGCGCAATATTTTCGATCGTGTCCTTTCCGCGAACGAAATGATTCTGTTACCTTCTTTACGGGCCGACCCATTGGAACTTCGCTTTCCTCGGATACCATCTAGAATACGAATACGGAAAGCACAGTTGAATCTAAGTTATTAGAACGGTCAGGATTGGATTGCGATCAGGATAGATGGGATATCTTCGTATCCGTAAGAACGACGACTACTACTACTACTACGACTACTACTACGACTACGATGACAACGGGTGTTGCAAGTTGTTCGTTAAATCCTTGCATCGATCTTCGCAAATCGAATGAGAATCCTTTTCCTTATTTCCTTTTTTATTTTTCATTTCGTCTACATCGAAGATACATTATTCGAAGACAAATTTTGACTATATTAATACGTTACCTATTTTAAATTGTATATCGACGAATATAGTAGATAGAGAAACGTAGAATAGATCATCTGTTTGTTAACAGTACGGTACACGCGATATATATACATACACACACGCATATACACATTGTATGCAACATCGGTAACTAAATTTTCTATCCTTTTTTTTCTTTCTTTCTTTTAGAGTTTTATTTTTACTCTAGCGAAGGGACAGAGAAAACCGGGACAGTGAAACACGAATGCGAATGCCCGCGAGTTGCATCAAATTCCTTTTTTTTCTTCTTTTTTCTGTTTTTGTTTTGTTTATTTTCTTCTATATCTTTTTATTTTTTAAACAATACGCAATCGAAGTCTAGTCTCTATCTATCTCTCTATCTCTCTCTTCGTTCAATGAACTTTTATCACCGAATCCGACTCGTCGAAATGGTGAGAGGGAAAGAGAAAGAGGGCTGCCGGACGAGGGAAGTTTATCGTGGCGTCGCAAAACCAATTTCGCCGTCGGCCGCGTTCCTCCCGCCTTCCATATTGAGCGAACATTAGACGATGTCGCGCACACAGTGCGCGAGGGGGCAGGGGCAGGGGCAGGGGGTGGGCACGAGGTGGTTGGGGGAACTAGGGGTCGATTTATCAACGGGCTACAAAGCGTCGTCGTTCTCTACCCCCTCTTTCTCTCATCACCCAAAGCACCACCACCACCACCACCACCACCACCACCACCCCTCTTTTCTCGCTGCTACGTTTCCGTCCTTGATAAGAATGCAAATAATGGTGGTTGCGTTGTGCTCGCTGGATATCATGGTGGTATTCTTTCAAAAGCGACTCTTTTTCTTACTCGAAACTTTTTTTTTTACTATTCTTCAATCTTTGCCCTCCCCCGTCCCCCCCATAGTTTATGCTTTTTTTTTAATATATATGTATCTATAAAAGAAACAAAAAAAGAAAAAGAATAAAAGATTCTGTTATAATATGACGATAGATACACTTAACTGTGTCGATTCTCGATATAATAAATTTGTCCTTGAAATAATAGAACATTACAAACCCTAACGGGTATAACGTTTTCGCGTGCTCTTCGATTTTTTTTTTTTTAGTAAAGAACAAGGCTCCTCGACAATTTGTCCTGCGAGAAACTTCAATTTCCTGTCCCAGGACTTACTACTTTTGTAGCTTTATTTGTCGCTAAGCGTGCCAAAGTGTAGACGGAAGTTGTTGAGTTTAAAGAGAAAAAGAAGAGTAGAAGAAGTAGAAGAAGAAGAAGAAGAGGAAGCACCATTTTTTTCGTTTTATAGTCCGGGCAGGGTGAAGCGGTGACGGGGGGGGAGCGAGGACGGGGAGCATTAGCCTGACTTTTTTGTCTTCTCTTTTTCGTCAATTTTTCGTAAGGCCTATACCTTACACCTTTTCTTTTAGAACACCTTCTCTCGGTCGACAATTCTGTCACGTACGTGTCATAAGTTCTCGGCGTCTTTAAGTAAGAAGTAACGGCGTTGTGCTTTCCCCTTCTCCGTTCTTCCTCTCAGCCCTTCACACTCCTCCAACCCTCCCACCCCTTCTCTTTCATTCTTTCAAGGGAGAGAACACAGACTTCAGGGGCTACACTACTCGAGAGTAAAGCTAAGTACTCGGGCTTCTTCTAGCTGATGTTACTACACGTTTGCGGTTATCTATACCTATACCTACAGGATACTACTCTTCTTCCTGTGTCGGGCACGTTCTTCAAAAAGTTTAACAGCCGCGAGTACGTCGTCGTCGTCGTCTTCGTACCGAGACGATAGCTAGACAACGACAACGACAACGACAACGACAAGGTTACTGGTTGGTGATGGTACCAGCAAGTAGGGGGTAGTAGAAAGCTATAGAAGTAGTAGAGGAAGGTTTCTAGGTGGTAAGGTGCTAGAACACCTTACCCGGAGTTCACTTGAGTCGGTTGGTGGTGTGCGACGGTCAGGCGTGGCCGGCATACCAAATCCGCGAGGTATTCTGGTCATGTAGCTGCTACGAACTCTCTCTTCCTGGCTTTCCAAGGGAGACTCTCTCTCTCTCTCTCTCTCTCTCTTTCTCTCTCTCTTTGTCTCTCTCTGTCTTTCTCACTCTCATTTACTAGCTTGCTAGCTCGCTCTACGCCAAAGAGGTGGGGTAGTATTAATTGGCTTACGAGGCGACACTCATTAGCACTTTGAGTACGAGGGTTTGGGCGGACAAGGGTAGAGAAACACCCTTCGAAGGCGTTACTTTGGCCTGCACCCGCGTCACGCGGCTCTCTTCCTCTAGATATTCTCTACTCCCGTTCTTCTCTCTATCTCTTCTATGCTCTAGCTATTACACTATTAGAACACTTCCTATATATACCTTTGTATCGAGCTACCCGATATATCGAAGAACGATACCACCGATAATTACGACCTCTGACCCCTCCCCCCACGCCCTTTCGCCTGAATTTGCGGTAATTTTTTTTTACTTCAGTATATCACGCGTATCCTGAGCAATGAGAAATATGATGAAATTATAATAAAAGGAAGGAAAAAAAAAATGATCATTATAAATGAGGTAGAACGGGGGTTAAATTGTTTTCTATTTCAATGTTTGCTTCATGTTATTTGATCGAGTTCGAATATTTCGTATCGCTTTAATAAGTAAACCGGATAGATAGAGAAATGAAATAAAAATAAAAGACAAAGAGTATTTTATTTTATTGACGGGGAAAAAAAAGAAAAAAGGAAATTTTTAAGAATTCATACGATTTCACATTTTACTCGATCGACGGCGGTGGTAGTGGTGGTGGTGGTGGCGGGTCTCGTTATTTATAATTCTAGGAGGTAATGGCGGTAGAGCTTACCCGAAAGGAAAAGGGCGCCGGCGGAAGCTGCGGGATGAAACAGGATTGTGGTCTCTGAATATTTCGCGGTTCCCGTGGATTTGCACAGTTGCGGTCGACCCGATACTCCGAACTCTCAGTAGATCCAATTTGATCGGAAGACCGCAACGTCTACGAGCGACCTTGCATGGAGAGACGGACAATGTATGTGGAACCAATGCGAAATATCCCTATCCTTTTCCATTTTATCTTCCCTTTCTCTCTCTCTCTCTCTCTCTCTCTCTATCACTCTCATTCGCTTTTCCTCCGTTCCGGTTGGAAACTGTCGACCCCCTTCACCCCCTCCTATAGACGATGTTACTCTCGATAAGGTATTGTTCTATCGGGGTTCTTAGAGTATATGAGTTTCACCCTAGCTACATTACCAGCAGTACTACTGTCATCCTAGAAAAGCATCTACCCTTTCCCTTTCCATTTTCTTTCCTTCGCCAACCAACCAACCAACCAACCAACCCAAGTCTTCTCTCATTTACACAACTTTCTACGAGGATAAGTTTCGTAGATGTCGAATGCAGCACACCTTTCTCTCTCTCTTTCTCTTTCTATCTCTTTCGCAAATTCCTTTTATATCGTTCCATCCCGATATTCCCAGCCAGTCTTTCCTCTTTCCTCCCACTCCCCACTTCAACCCCTTTTCCTCAATCTCTTCTTCTTCTTCTTTTTCTTCTTCCTTCTCGAATCGTGGAGCAAGTTACTAGCATAATTTTCCTATCTCCTCAAATTGCGTTCAACTCGTAGCGACGCGATCGTCGCGGTAAAATCTACTTACCCGGTCCACGTTTATGCTTTCCTTCCGAATTTTACGATCAGGTACCCCCCCCCCCCTTCTCCCCAGAAATCCGCTTCGTCCGTGCGCTCGTCCAGTTGAACATCAGGATGTCTTTTGAATACTATAACCAATGTAGTCGGATCGGGGTACGGAAAGAGGAGGGGGAGGTATACCTGGGATTACGCGTTCGAATAAAATTGTATCCGTATCGTTGCGAGTTAAATAATCATTCGATCTTGAACAAATTCTTATTTTTCAAAAACATCCGTGGGATATTTTCTCTTTTCTTTTTGTTTTTTTTTTTTCGAACGCTATGCCAAAACTAATGTCGAACACGATTTATGTTTTGAAATAATACAAAATAATGTTAATTCTCTTTAATCTTAAATTGATAAATCTTATTCGTAAGGATAAAAACATTTGTTTAAGATTTGAAGTATTTGGAATTCGTTTAAATCGATTTGAATTCAATTAGGTTTGTTTTTTCTATATTATTACATTGACGAGTTCGCGTTAATCGTGAAATAAAAGATTTTTCAAATAAAGTAAATAAACTTTGATACGGCGGTTAGAAAAATGTCGTATTTCTCGATGGCTTGTCGATTTTCTAGAATTTCTCACGACCAATCTAAACTATAACAATCTATCGCGACACTAATGACAGACATTAACTTTGCGGTATTACGGACGACGACGACAGAGCTTGGAGTCTCTCACGACGATACGTTTTCCCTGAGAGTGAGAAAGATATATATATATACTTTCTCTTATTCTCTAACATTTGTGATCCTACTTGTTCGTATTTTAGTACATTACGTGTTCCGTGAGCCAAATTAGTCCCTCATCTTTACCCTTCGTAACGCACTATCATCACCCCTTAGGTATCGTATTTTCCTGTTGGTAAGAAAAGAGAGAGAGAGAGAGGAAAAAAAAGGACGTAGCAGTTTTATCCTTTTGCTATTTGTCGAAATTACATTTATAGGGAACGGTCGTGTCAAGAGCAACTTTCGGCTGAAGTAGTTTAAGTTTCTTTTCTTTTTTTTCTCACTCTTTCTCTTTCATTTTGGTCTCGGTTTTGTGGTTTACGAGCGGCATGTGCCGTCTCTCGAATCAGGCTTTTCCCGGTACCCCACGTGGCACCTGCCGATTCCAGCTTGGCATTGTCATGCGAGGTACTCCCTATAAACTGAGATTGCCGAGGGATCGAAAGTTATGGCCAGTCGTCGTCTCCTCTTTCTCTCTCTCTTTCTTTTTCGTTTTATCTTTTTGTTTCTCTTAGCATGCCGCGGCGGCCTATAAGGAAACGCCCGACTGACGGAGCATATGTCTCTTCTCTTTCTTCCACTTTTCTACCAAGCACAAATTCCTATATCTTCCCTCCTTCTTCTTCTTCTTCTTTTTCTTATCCTTTCCTTTCCTCTTTCTCTTTCTTTCTTCATCTTCTTCTTTTTCTTTCTTCGAATCGTATTTGGATAGTGTTCGCTAACACAACCACGTAGCAACCACCACCCCCCCCCTTGAGATCGTTCGGTGAAAACGAATTCCATTTTCTTCTCGTAAGAACTTTTGCGCTCTCGTGTATACTTTCGAGTTTACAACATCCTTTCTCTTACTCTTACTCTTCTTAGTGTTCTTACTCTTTCTCTTTCTGTATTTTTTTCTTTTTTTTATTTTCTTATTTTGTTCTTTTACTTTTCGTTTCGTTCTTCTTCTCGCCAGACGTTGCTTTAGAAAAAAAAAAGGCTACCAGGAAGAGGAGGAGGAGTGGGAGGAGGCGGAGGAAGAAGCAGGAAGGAACGTACAGGTTCATGTGTCTTGTTTTCGAGATATTTGCTTTGTCCCTCGGGCTGTTCAATAGAAACGTGAACGCTTTCAGACTATAATCTACCGAAGATGCAAATATTTACAAATAAACGATCTTTAGAGACATTTATTACTAATACGAAAAACTATTTTCTCCTTGATAGATTTCTCTTGCAATTGCAATCATCTTTGCAATCTTTAATAGAAAAAGAAAATAAAGCAATACTTCAAACAAGTAAGCCAAAGTATTTGTAACACAATACTCCTCTTATTAGAAATATCGATGATAATTTAATTCGAATTAGAATTAAACATATATTGTTGAAAAATATTTCCAAAAAAAAAAAAGAGAAAATCCTGACCAAATAAATAAATAAAAATAATCGTTAAACATTTAAAAAAAAGGTAAGAAACTATTCGATACGAAACGACTCATGCAAATTAAAATAGAATAGACATTGAGATGGTTGAAAAGAAGAAAAGGAGTGGGTGGTAGAAGGAGAAGAAGGAGAAGAAGAAGAAGAAGAAGAAGAAGAAGAAGAAGAAGAAGGAGGAGTAGAAGGAAGGAGGAAAAGGAGGAAAAGGTTGAGGGTGGATCGTCGCAAGTACAAAGATAGGTACGACTGAAGGATTCTCGCGGGTAAAGAGGGCCGAGGGAAAAGAGCAGTTAGTAAAACTCGCTCCGTTGCTTCCTTAGACAGAATATCTCGGGGTCCGATCCTTCGTGTCGTTTGCCAGTGGTGTGGTGGTCTCCACGGCTTCGTCGCTTTCCATCCTTAGTTCGCGTACTTCATTTTATTCATTCCTTTCGCCATCTTTTTTCCTTCTCCTTCTTCTCTTCTTTTTTTGCAACTACCTTCGCGAAGAGAAGAAGAAGAAGGATCACTTCGTGTTCTCTTTTTAGAAAGTTCCTCCCACTAACGTTCCTTCTCTCATTTCTCGTCCCGTCGGTTCTTATTTTCTTTTTCTTTCTCTTGGTTCTTATACTATTTTATTTTTACCGTTTCTGTTGCCAAGAGAAGAGAAGAAAAGAGAAGAGAAGAGAAGAGAGCTCGTTCTTTTCCTGATTCCCAACGATTTCAACGATTTCAACGACTTCAACGACATCGTCGTAGTCGTAGTCGTAGTCGTAGTCGTAGTCGTAGTCTGATTTCGGCATTCGATTTACGTACGCGACCATGTACAGAGTCTCGTCGTCGTCTTCTTTCCCCCGCGAGGCTTCTTTATCTTCTGCAAAAGGAAGAAAAATCCAGCTCGTTGGATTAGATTTTCCATCCCCACATTCGCGTATCTTTATTTTCTCTCTTTCTCTCTCTCTCTCTCTCTCTTTTTTCTTTATTTCTACGTCGTTTCAACGTTTCTTACTTTAGTTAGGTGTACCTATACATTCTATCTCACGGTTATCGGTTCAAGACTCTCTCTCTCTCTCTCTCTCTCTCTTTCTATTCTTCTATACTTCGAACTATTTTACTTCACCGAGTACTACCTACACTTTTTTTCTTCTCTCATTCCTTTCGATTGAGAAAATCGAAACTATCCCTTTCCTTTCCTTTTTTTTCCCCTTCTTCTTCTTCTTCTTTTTTCGTTTCACGCGAGCACACAACCTGCTGCGTTTGAATTATTTTCCTTTCTATTTCTACTTTTTTGTTTCTTTTTTTATGGTTCTTTTTTCGTTACTTTTACTCATCAATAATTTGACACGAATTTTGTGTTACTTTTATTTTGTTTCTTGTTTGATAAGGACACAAGAATATATTATATATATATAGATAGTAGAACGTCAATGGCAGGTGATTTCGAGCTCGGCTAATCCTTACCGTCCGTCTTGTGTTTCTGTCAGTATAGAACGAGAAAGACAGAGAGAAAGAGAGAGAGAGAGAGAGAGAGAGGAAGTCTGTCGAAGTATAGGCCTCGAGACTGAGAAGCTCGATAGGTTCTCTCTCTTTCTCTTTCTCTCTTTCTCTTTCTCTCTCTAGACTTTACCTTCCTTTCGTGTCTCGCTTTGTCTTCGACTTTAGAGTCTGAACGGAATAACGTTCTCGACAAAACCGTCAGGTACACGCTATTCTGTCGCGATTGTTCTACCGGTGGTTCTATCGTTTCCTTTCCCTCTATCAGCATCGTCCTATCGTATCTCGTTTCGATTCACCTCCAGACCTACAACCATCTTCTCTTTTTCTTTCTCTTTCTCTTTCTTTATTTTTCTTTTAATTTTAATTTTCATATTTTTTATATATTCGTTACTTACGTTCGTCATCATGTTTATTCGTCTTAGATTGAATCATCGTTCAATTGTAATGTGATTTATTCAATCGATAATGATACATTATTTGCGATTCTATTATATATTTAAGATGTGTTTTATATAAGATTTGTTGAAAGAAATTTTTATATTAACGTCAGTTTTAAAATAAAAAAAAAAAAATAGAAATGATTACTATGGAGTTAGTTAATCGTCATCGTTCTTGGATAAGTTATCCAGACAGGAAAGAGCGACCTGAATTTGTAAGTCAAATTGTCGAGTTTAAATCTCATGTGCTCCACGTCGGAGAAAGAGAAAGAGGGAATAAGTAAGTGAGCAAGTTAGCGAGTGAGTGAGTGAGCGAGAGAGATTGGCCCCGTTAAAATCAGTGACTTACACTAGTTTGACTTTAATGAGCTCGTAGTAAGTACTTAGCAAACGCGAAAGGCCTTTCGGGCTTGTTCGAAACGCTTGTTCGCATCTAAGAGGCTCTCGTTAATTAAGAATCGAACTGCCAGTTACTCGTTCGGTGTCGCAGTATTCAATCACAGAAAGAGAGATAGAAATATATATATATATATAGATATAAAAAGAGGGAGAGTAAGAACAAGAACTATGGCTGCAACGCGTGTTCATGACCATCAATTTATATACTTGTATGTTACGGACAATGTATTATTGCGTGCATTGTATATACATCGATGAGAAAAAAATCCTGATGCAATCCTGAAAGAACCTTGATAAATAAAATCTAAAGGATGAAACGTTTACTGAGATACACTTTTTAAAAGTTTACGTAAAATTTTCTTAAAGACATTGTGAACGAATTTTTTCAAGTTACCATGCACGAGAAATATACGTAAAATTATATACATTGGTCAATCTCTTAGTGGACATTTTATAGAATATATCGGGTAATCTATACAATCCCCGGTTTCTATACACATTAACTGTAACATTATATATATATATATATTTACCATTATTATATACACCAAACTAACGCGTTGGAATCCGTTGGAATTCACTAGGCGCGCCAAATTTGCGGTGGCCATGCAATTCTGAGGTAGATAGTAGTACTTTGAATTTCGAATGTTCTCGTATTCTTCTCAAAAAAGAAAAAGATAAAGATAAAGATAAAGAAGAAGACTCCATCCCTTTTTCGTTTGTTCTTACTCGTCTCGTCCTTCATCAGGGGAGAAAAGAAAGGAAGAAAAGACTCTTAGAAGAATATATATATATAGAGAGAGAGAGAAAGAGAGAGAGAGAGAGAGAGAGGAGAGAAAGAGACTAGACTCTCTTGTAAGTTTACTCTAGATTTTTCATAATTCCTTACTCGATCGATTTTCTCGTTTAAAAGAATCTTCGATGAAGAATAGAAAAAAACTGAAGGTAAGGAAAGAGAAAGAAAAAGAAAAAGAAAAATAAAAGAAAAAAGGTATGTCGTGTAAGAGGTAAGAAAGGACAAGTTAAATAAAAATCCTCTGGGAGTACTAAGAGAGAAAGAGAGAGAGAGAGAGCTTTTTTTCCGTCTCGAAATAAAAGCGATTTCATAAACGGTCGTCGATTTTTACGCGAAACGTCGACGAAAGAAAGAAGTAAGGAGAATGAACGAGGAACAAAAATATACAATATATTATATTTTTCTTTCTTTTTCAAAAGTCTGCGGCGACATCTTTTGAGATATCGACGTGGAGAAGATTTCATCGTACACGTGCAAGAAAAAGAAAAAGAAAGAAAGAGATAGAGAGAGAGAGAGATAGAAATCTTCTCTTCTCTTTTCTTCTCCTTGGAGAGAAGAAAGAGAGTGAATAAGGGGTCAGGGGGTGAGGAGAAGGAGAAGGAGGAGGAGGAGAAGGAGGAGAAGGAGGTCGCGTTATGCGTTCAAGGTAGAGAGACCTGCCGTTGAGGTTAAATATGCAGAGTGTTTGCAGAGTCCCCCGTCGGTCGGCTTCATCGGGTCTAATTGCGGTAATGCTCACAGCCCACGGGCACTTTGCTTCGTCTAACTTCGAACTACCATGAAAGGCATAATGGCGCTTGACGGCGCGCCACACGTACGCCCACCCTTATGTATATACATGTATGTGAATATATGTATGTATATGTATACATGTATATGCATTTATGTCGTTCTCTCTCACTCTTAGTATCTCTTTCTCTCTCTCTCTCTGACTGTCACGTTTTGCCTCTGTCTATCCACGTGTCTACATGTCTCGTTCATTTCCTCGCTCGCTCACTCCTTTACAGCTCGTAATCTTCTTTCACGAAGCTTCAAATCCGACACTCAAGAGTCGTCTCTCTCCTTCGACTATCCGCGAAGAGACGCGAGTAACCTCGCACACGCTATAGTACTTGCTTCCTGTTTGCTTTACACTCCGTTTACATCGTTTCCACGTCGTCGCTTAACTTCTCTATCTTTCATTTTCTTCCTTCCTTCCTTCTCT
Organism: Polistes canadensis; assembly: GCF_001313835.1. NCBI lineage: Eukaryota > Metazoa > Arthropoda > Insecta > Hymenoptera > Vespidae > Polistes > Polistes canadensis. The sequence continues at coordinate 644,205 of NW_014569567.1, read as the reverse complement.
TTTCTTTCTTTCTTTCTTTCTTTCTTTCTTACTTACTTACTTACTTACTTTCAGTCTTTTTCTCTTCTATTCCATATTCTTCTTGTCATCTTGTAAATTATATTTCTCTTTTCTTTTCCCCGTCCCCTTTCTATATGCGAACAATTTTTATTATTATTGTCGTATATTTTTCTCTCTCTCTCTCTTTTTTGCAAATAGATGAATTCTATAGGTGTTGCATACTTTTTTGTTTGTATATTTTTTGTTTTCCTAACACTCGTTCGATTTTATCCGTAAAATTTTCTTTCTCATTTATATTTCTCTTCTCGTGGCAAATTTTTCTTATTATTATCATCATCGTGTATTTCGCTTTTTCTTTTTTTTTTTTTTTGCAAACAGTCGAATTCTTTTCGGTCTTAGACATATATATATATATATATATTTTTTTTTTCTTACGTTACTATTTCGATTTTATCTAAAAATTTCTTTCCACGCTCGAACGAATCTCTCTTCCGCACCTGCTCACGCTCCTTCTTTTCCATCTTTTCCTTTCCATTTCGTTTCCTTCTATTTCATTCTTTTTTTTTTTTTTTTTTTATCTTCTTATTTCTTCCTTTCTTTCTTTCTTTCTTTCTCTTGGAACTTTTCCTCCTACTTTTCTCCCTTACCGAAAGGATAGATCCACCTTCTCTGTCTCTCTCACTCTCTTTCTATCTGTTCCACCCGGTCCACGTTAGCGAGATTCAACATGCAGCAGCAGCACCAGCAGCAGCCCTTCTCTCCTCCTCGGTGTGTAATGCAACAAGATGAAAAAATTCTCTTCTCTTTCGTCCTTTGTCCCCGATTCAAAGCCCAAAGTAATTAGATTTGAGTTTTGCAAACTTGATTGGCCCCGTGTTTCGCCGTAGGGAGTAGAGGATTTTATTATGCGCGCGCAAACCAACCTATCTATATATATATATATATTTCCCCCTCTCTCTCTCTTTCTCCCCTTCCCTCTCTCTTTCTTTTCCATTGGGAGAGAAAATGAAAATGAAAATTCTTTTTGTTCGCATATTTTCGACATAGAAAATACGTGTGCCGCCTACGACAACAATTCTCGATATTTGTCCAATAAGAAAACCCGATCATCCTTTCTAACATGAAAATGAAATAAATAATTTATTATCTACGTTTCTCTCCCACCATTTTTATCTTCGAAGAATAATAAGATGAAGGAATGGATTGAGGAGGAGAAGAATGAAGAGGAGGAGAAAGGGGTGGGGGAGAGAAAAGAGAGAAAGGGTGGATTTCTTCTCAAAGAATTATACGTTAAGACGGATCGTTAATGAACCGCTAAGTCATTATAAAGTTCTTAGAATTCTTAAAAAGAATCGTTATCAAAGTTTAGCAGAGTTGTTAAAGCGTTCCGGATTTAAGGAGGAGTGTCTTAGAAGGAGAAAGGAACTTATCTCGTGCTAGGTTTGTCGTTGGATTTTTTTTTCAGGATAAAGCTAATGGTTGCTGGTAAAGCAGAAAAAAGATAAAGACAGAGAGAGAGAGAGAAAGTGCAGGAGGAGGGTTAACAGTAATAGAGTTTTGATACGTTTGCTAACTTGGCACGAAAATTAGCTAACGCTTTAGCACGATTTCGTGAAGATGATGCTTGCACAAAAATCCCAAGGACTATTGTCTTATTGTATTTACGTATTTATCTCTATATATTATTATTATTATTATTTTTTTGTTTTTGTTTTAAGAACAATCGATTTCGTTTGTTTTTGTTTTTGATAATCGAATATATATGGAAGATGATGAAAGGGTTAAAAAAAAAAATATATATAATAGTAGAAGTTTGAAGAAATGGAACAACGATAAGAATCTATGACAATCGACGTTGTTTTCTCGTTTCGAACGATCTCCTTTTCACGTTTTATCGTCGATCGGTTGGAATCATAGAAAATTGCCTTCTATATCCTCCACATCCTCCTCCCTCTTCTCCTCATCCTGCTTTCCGAGATTTCTCTTTCTTTCTAGTCGCGTTACTCTAGGAATAGAGATCCTTGGTAATTCTTCCTGAACACACCGGTGTCTGTTAACCGTCCGTCGTTCCCTCCCCCCCCTCCTCCCCCCCTCCTCCTCCTCCTCCCCGTATTCCGGTTAAATTGGAAGTTACTCGAGAAATGTCCTACCGACGCACAAAAGGAGTAAAGGACGAAAGAAGGAACCTAAGGACGAACGAACGAGTAAACGTATTCTCTCTTCTTTCTCATTCCATTTATTTTCATCTCCTTTTTTTTCTTCCTAAGACACAAGGCAAGGCCCATCTTTCTTTCTCTCTCTCTCTCTCTCTCTCTCTCTAGTTCGATTCACTCGTTCCTCCACTTATTTCCAAGTCTTCTATTCGTTCTATCTCGTTCGACATCCTTCCCCCTCATTCGTAAAAAGACGGCAAGTCCGATTTCACTTAGTCTCGCGGAAAACGACGTCCTGATTGCGAGTAGAAATCTTCCACAGGGATCCCCCTCAGGTTTTCTCCGTTTCTATCCAGACTCCTGACTACTACTACTACCTTTTCCCTACTTTCCTTCTTTTCTTTTTTCCTTCTTCTTCTTCTTCTATTATTTCTATCCTTCTTTGACTACCTGCCCTTGTTTTCTCCCTACGATTCCGCAGCCTGGAAGAACGGAACACGCTTGGTCGCGTGCCTCGACGACTACCCAAGGAACTTGGCTCCTAAGGGTTGGTTGCTGGGTTTGCTTCATTCTTCCTCTCTCTCTCTCTCTCTCTTTTTCTCAGTTAGGAGTAACAGCTTCGGCGGACAAAAGAGAAATGTGTTCTTTCTCTCTCCCTCTCTCTCTCTCTCTCTTCTTATCCCTGGAGAAACGTCTACTCGTTTATCGAAGACTCCGATCGGTTCTCTCGGTTCGAACTACCGTTGAGAATTTTCCGAATTTTCTCTCCTCTCTCAAACCAACTCCCACGTGTAATCCTCCACTTTTCCTCAACCCACCACACCCCACGCCCCCGCCCCGGCCCCGGCCACCCCCACACAACCAAACTCTTCCTCCGCAACTTAGAAGAGTTCACGGATTAGCTACGAGCTTACATGAGGTTCGTCCATGTTTGGAGAACAAATTATAGCAATAAATTTTCTAATAAGTTCGAAACTTACGATGGCTTGCTTTTACGCTTACACACACACACACACATACTCTCGCGTACACACAAATATATATATATGTATATATATACATAGGTTGAAATCCTGTAGAACCGTGTTGTATACCATACACATGTGGATATTTGTATTACACGTAGCATAATCTTTCTTAATGGTTCCAAGTCAAAAGTCATTTCGCTTTAAGTAAAAAAGAAAAGAAAAAAAAGAGAAAAAAAAAACAACGAACGAGATAAATCCTTGTGACTGATTTCGTTTATCCTCTCCCTCTCTTTCTCTCTCTCTTTCTCCTTTTTTTTTTAAATCGATTCTTTACGTAAATAAGAAAAAAATAAGAAGAAGATAGGTTGAAGGACGTTAAAACGTCTCCCTTCTCCTCCTCCTCCTCCTCTTCCTCCTCCTACTCCAACCTCTCTTCTTTTTCTTGAAATTCGTTAAAGTTGAACAGAAGAAGAGGCTTTTGATTTTACGATTTTCTAAGACTAGTTTTCGAATCCCTCCTAGATGCTACGGTAAATAGAAGAGAGAGAGAGAGAGAGAAAGAGAGAGAGACAGAAAGAGAGAGAGAGAGAGTAATCGTTTTGGTCGAAGGCTACGTTCCTTTTCTCGTTTATCGAGGAACGTCGATCGACGCCGCGAGCACACTAACACACACATACACATACTACCAACATCAGTAACACCAGCAGGAGTAGCAGCAGCAGCAGCAGAAGACTGCAATTTTGAAGCAACGCTTTTCGCACGGTTTTTCTTCAACATTGTCCGTCCTCCACCATTCCTCCCCCCGAGCCGTCGCTTCATCTCCCTCTCTCTCTCTCTTTCCCTCCCCCGTCCTCCTTTTCTCTGGGTTCTCGTCTCATCCACTTTTACCTCTTATCGCGTTTATCGTTTCTCTCGTTCGACACGTTCGCGCGAGTCATCCCCCAATCGATAGCCGTTGTCTGGGTGCCTCCGTTTTCCGGAATGCACGCACCGAAATGCGATAGCTCCTCCACCTCCATCTCCACCTCCACCTACACTTCCATCACCCTTTTTCTCTTTATCTTACACCTTCTCTTTCTTTCTTTCTTTCTTATTCTATTTTCAAGATCATCCGTAGACGCACGATCGCGCTACGTTCGCTAAAGATATCCATCCCAATTTTTTTTCTTCTTTTATCCTTTATTCTTTTTCGTTATCCTACCTTGCAACCCCTCCCTTCCCCTCCCGCTGTCAACAAACAAAAGTAAAGAAGATAGGAAAAATTCGTTCGCAGTTTCCTAGATTTACTTGAATATAAATTCTATTTTTTTTTTTTTCTTTTTAAACCCTTAAACTTTACATACGATTAGGAATAAAAATAAAAAAAAGAAAGAAACGTGAAAGTTCAGCATTTTTCACCAAGTTATAAAAAAAGTATATATATATAATGATTATAATACTGGTAATAATAAAGAGAAAAAGAAACAAAAACAAAGAAGAAAAAGATGAAAATCTTTGCGAGATTGGTTAAATAAATATCGCAAAGTCGCGAATAAACGTCGCGGTAAAGGGTGATATATGTTGGATATCTTAAGAGGGGGGTTTTCTCAAAATATTACCGGCTTTGCAAATGCTAATTCAAGGGTGTTCGCGCTTGGAACACGCGCAAGCAAGCAAGCAAGCAAGCGAGCAAGCAAGCTCGTTCGCTTTTCTTAAGGATTATCATTTTAACGATCGTTGTGCGTTTTTCACTACCGTTGCTGCTACCCTCATGCCCGATCTCTCTTCCTCCTTTCACTTTCTTTTCTATATATATATATATATTTTTTCCCTTTTTTTTCTCTTTTTTTTTTTTTTTTTTTTTTTTTCTCTCTCTCTCTATGTTTATCTACGTACATATCTACGTTAAGCTTATCTATCTATCCTTTTATATTTCCATTGAACACGCCCACACGCGTCCGCTACTATATTGTTACACGACG
>NW_014569567.1:623912-639082 GCF_001313835.1 Polistes canadensis | reverse complement strand
CCCGATCTCTCTTCCTCCTTTCACTTTCTTTTCTTTCAATATATATATATTTTTTCCCTTTTTTTTCTCTTTTTTTTTTTTTTTTTTAATCTCCATCTTTCTCTATCTCCCTTATTTCTTTCTTTCTATCTGTCTATCTATCTATCTATCCTTTTATATTTCCATTGAACACGCCCACACGCGTCCGCTACTATATTGTTACACGACGTTAGGTTAAGTTGCACGAGATATAATCGTATGAAAGGACTCGTTGAAAACATTGCTAGGACATTTCTATTCTTTTACCTTCTCCTATCCTTTTAACCCGTCCATTCGTACCAACGCGTTACTTCTATCAGCTAACTATACGCTCACGTACGCGTATATATACGTATCTACGTATTTTTCTATTCTTCCCTCTTTTGTTTTTTTTTTTTTTCTTTTTATTCTCTTGGCCTCGGTGCAACCGACATAGCAGGATAATTACAAAGATAATTATAATGAAAGTTCGACCTGTCAGACTGGCAACATCTCTCTCTATCTCTACCTCTCTTTCTATTATTCTCTATTTTTCTCTATTTTTTTTCTCTTTGCTCCCGCCGTACTTTCTCCATTCGGTCTCTCTTTAATTCTCTTATTTTTGTAGCTTTAATTATCACATGTTCCTTGCAATTTCAAGCTACTGGGATTTTCTATGGTTCGTAGGTATACTATATACATTTATTCCATTTACTTAACTCTACTTTCTCTCTCTCTCTCTCTCTCTCTCTCTCTCTCTTTCTCTCGTACGATCGCGTTTTCGCCCATTTACGAGCAACGGCGCACTAAACGTAGTTATTCACGATAGGAAAGAGAGAGAGAGAGAGAGAGAGTTGAATATACAACTAGAGCTCCCGTTCAATCTCCATTGGGAATTCGGTACGGCCGGCTAATTTTGGAGTCTGTTATCGACGTCGTAGGATTTTCAGTTCCCATTTATTTCCGAAGGCCGCTACTTTGTCGTGGCCTCGGCCGTTCTAGCATTGCACACCCACAAACAGCTTTGCATTCTCGCGTTTCTAGGCTCGAAAGTCCCGCTAAACTCGTAATACAACCTAATGGGGTGGTCCCACGTGAAACGTTTGTCATAGGCGTAAGAGCGTTATGGGAATTATGAACTACAATATGATAGAAAGAGAGAGAAATGATGGCAAAGACATACGGATAACGTTACGGATAATCATTCTCCAAAATTTCCACGTCTTTTAATGTTAAATCGCATTGTTACACATCTCGTTTTTTTTCGTTCCATCTATCCATCCATCTATCTTCACTATCTTTCTCTTTCTCTCTCTCTCTCTCCCGTTTTTATACCAAACGATGCGTTGAAGTAAAAAGCAAGCCGCTCGTTAAACGACCGAACGCGGAAGATTAACGCCATTTAATTAGCGACTTGCTACTATCACACCCCTCCCTCCCATTCCCCCCTCCTCCTTTCCAATTTCTCTACCCCGTGTACTAGCGTGAAAAATAACCGACAATAAGGTTGGAAAGAAAAGGTTAGTTAGAGCGTAAATTTGATTTTTTTTTCCCCCCTATAGTACAGTTACTCTCTTGATACTACCGGTCACAACAGTATTGGAATTTTCTTTCTTTTCTTTTCTTTTCTTTCTTCTAACTTTCTAAATATGTTTATACGTTTATGAAGGTTCGTGCAACTCCGGCACACGTCTCACTTACGGTCCTTTTTTTATTTTCTCGTTTATATATATATATATATGTACATACTTTTTCCCTCCTCCTTTTTCTACTCATGTGAAATGCATGCGTTGGAAGAGGAATGGAAATGAGAGAGGGGGGAATTTTTGACTAGAGGAAAGGAAAGCAAGATATTTTAAGGTAAAGGCTACCGATCGGAAAATATAATTTCCTCTTTTCCTTTTGCACCTAGCGGCATTTCGTGGCTGTAAGAACCGTCGATCAATCGCGAAAGTTAATACTTCCTTCCTTCCTTCCTTCCTTTTGGTTACGATGAGGGGAAAGAAAAAAAGAAAAAGGAGGAGAAGGAGGAGGAGAAGGAGGAGGAGGAGGAGATGCAGAGGCCACTTCGTCTTACGTTTCTTGAAAACTTGTTTACCCGCGTGAACTTGTCAATTTGGCAGCGCGCATTACTACAACTCGGTAATAGTAAAGAAGTAATGGGAAAAAAAGGGCTGAGGGCGGTGGGCGAAGGGAAAGGGAGCAGGAGCAGGAGCTAGTTGTAATGTAACGTAGTAACATCGTAGCTATTAAACGAGAATGAGAAACAAGGCTTCAGATTTCTCTCGTTTCTCTTATTTTACCTTCGTAACAAATATTTTCTTACTCTTTCTCTCTCTTTGTTTCTCTCACGAAAAATTCTTCCAAGAATTAGGTAAGAAAAAGAGATATAAGAAAGACATATATATATCGTCTTTACGTACATTCGTCGCGTTGATAAGAACATTCCCGTTAACATCTCTGACAGATTCTTCTTTTTCTTCTTCCTCATTTTCTCGTGTTTTTCTTTTTACGAAGTAATACGGTACGCGCGTATACTGTTACAACAAACACCGTAATTACGTTATAATGCTCGTAAGCTCGGAAAATCCCTCCCATTCTCTGTCTATTCGAAATATAAAAATACGTCGTACCATCTATCCATCCATCCATCCATCCATCCATCCATCTATCCATCCATCCATTCCTCTGTCGTATAGACCGAAAGAGAACGACGAGCCATGATTTTTTTCTTCTACTAACTTTTTCTTTCTCTTCTTTTTTTTCCCGTATCCTTTTTACTTTTTTTTTTCTTTTTTGTTACCGATCTCAATGGTCTCTTTGGTCAACGAAGCACTCCAGAGTCATTCTGCTTCGTCCGTTTTCTCTCTCCCTTATGGTCTTTCGTTCTCGTTCCACCTTTTCTATTTCTCTCTCTCTTTCTCTTTCCTCTCGTCATTTCTCTGCAATGAAATTTTTATGATGTGTCCAATTTCCGTCGTGGCTAATAGGCATTAAAGCCGAGCCAAGCTGAGAGCAGCTTCTTCTGTACGTTTAAACGCGTCGAACGAGTACTCGCGGCTGTGAAACTTCTTTTTAAATGCTTGCTATGAAAATAAAGAAAGGAAGAAAAAAAACAATGAAAGAAACGAGAGAGAAAGAGAAACAAAATATAATTTATCAGTTGTACCTTTGTAACATTTGGAAAGAACGGAACCGTTAACGTTAACAACACGAGAAAAGCTTTTTCATAATAAGTTCCAATAGAACTCGCGAGTTACTGTGTTAGGGTTTTGGAAATGGGAAAAGGGTGTAGGTAAAAGGGGCTCGTGGGGAAGGAAATAGTAGTTACTGTTCGAGTTAAATGAAAATGAACGACGAATCGCGATGAAATCTGTGACGTGCGAACTAATCGGTGATATCGCGAATCCACCGAACGGTAGCGTTAATAGCCGTGGCTAATAAACTAGCGTAATGAATTATTACTTCGTGTAAAATAGAGGTATGGAAGGGTAGGAAGGAGGAGGAGGAGGAGGAGGAAGGGGGGAGAGAAAGGGAAAGGTAGGAGTGAGAGGTCTGTGCACAAACACACACACACATATGTAACATGCCGCATTCATTACACGTCTCGTATTGTCGTCGTTCGCTTACGAGAATAACGTCGATAACGTTTATATCACCGGCATTGATTCCAATCTACAATGGAATTAAATGGTAAAACGTAACGATTTACATACCTTTATGGCCGTTCGATTTAATACTTAACTTTTCGTACGATCAATTGATGATTTTCTAATAATATTTTCGTTACCTCTCACGGTGCTTGCACGCAGTCCACCAACGTTACCTGGTTTTCTACATTATTCGAATAAACAAAAATGTTGTGTGTGGTACAAAAAATAGTCTTTTTTATTTTTTTTGTATTTAACGTGAAAGATATATAAAACACGATCGAATTAATCGTTACGCGTTCACGTTATTCTCTATATACGTATTATTTTTGTTCCTTCTTAGTGTCTGCCGTAGCACGATTCCGAAAAATCGTCTTTCGTTTTTCGTTTTTTTCTTCCCTCCCCATTCCATCTTCGTCTCTTTCTTTTTTTCTTCTTCCCGGAAGATGAACGAGTAAGCTCTCGAAGGAACTCGCACGAAGGGTTAAGAGTTTAGAAGGAAGTTCTGAAAGGTGTCCTCGGAGAGTCGAGGAGACACGACAAAGAGTCTCGGTGAACAGGAATCGATGAGGGAATAGCAACTAAAAAGAATCGGGAAAGGAAGTATGCTTTCTCTCCCTTTCCCTCCCTTTCTCTCTCTTTCTTTCTTTCTTTTACTTTAGTCGCGTTCCCTAGTCGTCTATGCTTTTCACTTTTGGCAAGACATTGCCAGCCAACTATCAAGCAAGCAAGTAAGGAAGCAAGCTAGGAAAGCTAGCTAGCAAGCTTGCTTCCTTCCTTCCTTGCTTGCTTGCTAAGGGTTTGCCTTGAAGAGTCCGGTAGAATGATTAATTAAAAGAGTCGACTCGAGCTAATGGGCTATGGATTAATGCTTCGCGTTGTGAACACTGTTTACTCGACTGTAGATGGTAATAAATCAGCGTCTTATCGTGCAAAGAAAAGTTGGGGGCTGGCTACGTTAAGAATAATCCACTTTCGAATGAAAAAAAAAAAAAAAAAAAARAAAGGAAAAAGAACAAAAATTACAAAGGATCGCGAGATGAGAGGAACAGGGGGTAGAGAATGAAACGAAAAGTCGAAAGAAAGAATGTATGGATCGCTTATAAAACGATCTATCGATCGTAATGGATCTTTCTCGATTCTTTTTTTACTCGTTCGACCTCTCTCGAAATAATGTTATCCTCTTCGTTTTTAGAATAGGATGATAAACTGGCTTCCAACCTCATAGAGATCGATAAAATGTATTTGTGTTGATACGTATATATATATAAGTAAGTGTGTGTTTGTGTGTAGTGAAAATCGAATGGTTTATCAAAAGTATCGAGAAACGATATATCCTGTATCGGCATCAAATCGAATGGATGGACAAGCGGTCAGCGCGTGGTAATTCATCTAAAAGGACTTTACGATTTAGGATGCACCCCAACCCAAACACCCCCACCCCCTTTGTAAACTTCCTCTCGAAAATATGATCGTCAGGTAATTCTCTTTCGAACAGTATTACAAGTATAACGTAATATAACGAGATTTAAACGTAATTCAGCATTTAAACGGCATACCCGTGGGCCATTTCTCTATTTCCCCTCTTTTCCTTTTCTCTTGTTCTCTCTCTTTCTCTCTCTCTCTCTCTCTCTCTCTCTCTCTCTTATATATCCTTTTCGTACTTTCGTAGAACTCTCGAAACGATAACCGAGCCGTAAGCTCGAGAGGAAGTCGAGATTCTCGCTCAAGGACGAATTTATGCGATGAGAAACTTTGAATGACATCTGTAAGACGATGATATAGACGATCGTTTTCGCGGTCCACATTCGACAAAGTATTATGCATATATATATATATACTTACATACACTTACATCGGCCAAAAGTTTGAGTATATCTACTACTGCATTTGCATTACACCATTACTTACGTGCAAACTATAAGTTACAGTTTTGTTAACATTCTTTCATACTTGGACTTTATAAGAAAATAAAGAAATGGAAATATATGTTGCCAAAATTTTAACGTTTACGTATTTTCAACGTTCGATCCTATACTAACTTACTTAACTTACTTCGACAAACAAATAAACAAGTTAAATATATATAGTAAATAGGATTGCAAGTTTTACACAGTTGTAACTCATTGTTCCGTTCTGTTCTTCCAATAAAATGAACGAAAATAAAGATTGTTCGAATAGGAAAGGACAGAAAATTTGGTAAATATATATCTATGTATATATGTATAGTAATAGTAATAGTAGTAGTAGTAGATATGGATTTTCCGTCGTTACATATCATATCGTTGTCGTAGTTGAACCGAGGAGAAACCTCGAATTCCAGAAACGCGATGGATATCGCGTTGGTGGTACCGATCTCGCGAACGCGCCAGGTACCCACCTATATGTAGGCCAAACTCGAAGATAATTTCACCAACACGGCTTGTTTCGTAATACCTGCCATAGCTAAATCAAATAACCGAACTCCTTATCTCCGTAGCTGGGACTAATACGAAATTTCCCTCCTGCTAACGCGCTTTCATAATTAACAACACGCTTCAACATGGAAGCCAAGCCGCTCGCTCATCCTAATACGATTTATGCGATTTCTCTACTTACCCCTTTTCATCGTTGCCATCTCTTTCTCCACCGTTTTATCATTTTCCTAGTCATATTACCAAAACGATTGCTACTTTATTATTAATCATTAACAAATACAACTGTATTATTTCGTGCTCCAATTAACCAACAATTATTTTAGATTTAACAATTTCTCTTCTAATGAATTATTTTTAACGCGCACATTCGTACAAACGTTATTTTATTTATCTAGATCAAATGGTGGCGGGACGGTAAAGGAGGGGGGGGGGGAGGGTACTATCAAGGAATGAAATAATTGTCTCGTCGTTCGAATCAATAACGTTCGAATAACATCATAATCGGCTTTATTAGACGACACAAATTTTCTTTTTTATTTCTGGATAATAATAATCATGGACGGGCGGTGTCACGTCGTGACATCTCGTACGATTCACTTATCGAAATTTCATGTCACTTTTCTACCGATAAAAGATCTCTCTTTCTTTTTCATCTGTTAGATTATCAAATTACATTCGACTTAGCTCGATTATTGCTAATTCTATGTGCCCTCGTGGCTCGTTAAGGACAATTTGAGTTTGAAAAGGAGGGKAGATAAAGTAGTAGACGCTTTAGCAGATTCTCTCAATAAAAAAGAAAAGAAAAAAGATCTTGCTCAATCTTAAATCGGCCGATTTCTAAAACGGTGGAGTTAACGTCTTCCAAACGATCTTCGACTTATCGCATTTAGCTTGGCAAGATTCTTACTTGCCGTGGGGTAGTAGCAAGGGTGGTAGAAAGGGATATAACTAAGAGGAAGAGGGAGAGTGCGTGTCAAGTAAAAGAAGGAAGTAGTGGGAAACATCGAACAGAGGCAGGATGGCATGAACGATGTAAAATGAGCGAAGCAAGGAAGGGAGGGAGCGTGGGTGTGTATGGGGGGAGGGTTAAGAAGAAGGAAGAAGGTTGCTTCTTATCGTCGTTCTCCCTCAAGAAAGCGAGGCACGCGTTTTATCAATTTTCCAGGGCCGTACTTACTAACCCTACCTTCCCCCCATACCCCACCCCACCCCCCTATTTTCCTGCTTTGGATAGCGCGAGTTTCCGTGACAAGAGGCGGTCTAGACGTTGATTGAAAGCTTCGGGCCTTAAGCCCCTCTAGAATGTTACCAAGTCCTTCTTCCTTTTCTTCTTCTTTATCCATCCTCCTTCTCCTTCTTCCTTTTCCTCCTCCCATTCTTCGTCTGTCCTCGATCGCGACTTGATTAAATTTATGCTAGCTTAAAAACCCGTCGTTGGCTTTTCCTCATCGTAAAACAGGCGTCGCAGAGAACCGGACATTCTCTTTCTCTTTCTCTATCGCTATCTCTTTGTATATTTTTGTCTTTTTTTTTTCTCTCTTTCTCTCTCTTTTGCCATTCTCTTTTCGAGACGTTTCATTGTGAGGAAACCCTGTCTGAAGAAGAAGTGAGTGGAATCGTGCAAAGGTGCGAAGGAAATCCCCGTCTTAACTTCACGACGAGAAGATACGACAACGTCGAAGGGACTAAGGTTTTTTTTACTTCTTCTACTCTCTCTCTCTCTCTCTCTCTCTCTCTCGCTTTCTTTCCACCCACCCATTCCCAATCTATCCTTTATCCTTTCTGCTCTTCTTCTCGTTCGTGTTCCTTTTCTCTTCTTCTTTCTTAAAGCGACAACGTCTTCCCCCCCCCCTCTCTACCCCCCTTATCTCATGAACGATGTTACCAACACGATACAACAAACATATTCACCAACGAATACGATCTTTCTATCGTAAAAGCGGTTGTTGTTCGTTGAACCATGAGCTCTCGTTTCACGTATTACCGCGCGCACACACAGTGTGTGCTTATACTTTTTTTACTTTTTTTTTTCTTCTTATCTTCTTCTTTATCTTCTTCTTTACCTTCGGTTTTCATCTTCCTACAAAGCTACCCCACCGGCTGCTCACTTTTGTCTTTTCGTATTGCCGGTATTACTACTTTCGTACATTTTCTCAGTGGCCGTAAAACGTGGCTAATAGCTGACTGAATTTTCGGACGATAATAAAATCTCGGATATGCGTAAACACACACGTACACACACTCATTTGTTAGCTGTCGCTCTAACACGTATCCAACCAAACAACCACCCACGCACGCATGCACGTGTTCTTACGTTATTTATTTTACGGTGATATATTTATTCGATAAAAGTAAAAGTAAAGGAGATGTTTATGTGGTGGTGGTGGTGGTGGTCGTACATTTCATGTTTGTTAATTTTTCTTTTTTTCTCTCCTTTTTTTTCTCTCTCTTCGCGATTATCGCAAAAAGATAATATACTTTTTATCCGTATACGCGATAATGCCTGATATAACACACACACATTTATTATTATTATCTTTTAATCAGAAAATCACATATATGAAATTGTTGTCAATTGTGAAATATAAGTTTGATCGGAGAGTCAAGAGGGAAACATAACTAACTCCCTTTACAAAATTACGTGTCGCGAATGCAGAGAACCGATATATCGACTCATGGTATATCTCGTAACTGAGCGGGTTAATAATGTAGTCCAAAATTTAGTAGGAAGATATCGGCACGAGTACGTTTGGGAAACGCCGTGATTTCTCTCTCTCTCTCTCTCTCTCTCACGCGCACACACACACACCCTCTCTCTCTCTTTCTCTCTCTCTCTTTGTATGTAAACGTTCTGATAGAGAGAACAAGGGAAAATTAGAGAGAGATAGAAGCTAATACTATTGTAAGCTTCATGGGCGTGGATGCGTGGGTGGGTGGCAGTCACGTGTATATTTGATATCCGTGAGTATCGACTGCATCTGCAATTACAATCAGGACGAGTCTTCGGTTCCATTAGTCACCTTGCGTTAGTAAGCAGGAGCTCAGAGAGACACAGAGAGAAAGAGTAAAACGATATATCGATATCCTAGTAGAATCATTTCGAGCCTATCAAATGCGTCTGACATGTATTACCATACCTTTTAAAAATACACATCCAGTCTTTTTTTATTTTTTATTTTTTTCCCGTTTTTTTTTTTTTATCTTTTCAAAACCACGATTCATTTATAATCACTTCTAATATTATCTTTTTTCGCTTGTTACTATCATTTATTATTAGGTCGGTGTATTTGAATATCTATTTTTTTTCTTTCTTTCTTTTTTTTTTTTAGAATATTTTAAAAAATAATATCGAGAGATACGTAAGAACCCTGACGACGCAACAACTTCGTCGCAATTTACACGAATATTGAATATTTATTATAAAAGAATATTTTAACCAAAAAAGACAAAAATACTAGCGTAAGCGTTTCCACCTAATCTCTTTTCACGATTTGGATTATTTTTTTTCTAAGTAGATATCGATAACGGTCTACTTTAATCAATATCTACTCACGACGGTTTTATACAGTCTCCCGATCTCTCTTTTTTTTTTCTTCTTCTTCTTCATCTTCTTTTTTTTTTCTTTTTTTTTTACTTTTATTCCCTCCGTTTCTTTCCCACGACCGAGGAGGAATATCGATGAAGCAACCATAGGAGGAGGAGAGAAAGAGGACCCGTTTGTGTCCATCAGCCCTTTTTTTTGCGTTTGCTCGAGATTCGAAGAAGAAGAAGAAGAAGAAGAAGAAGAACGGGTCTGTAACCGACGAAGACCGGACGGGATTTAGATAAGAGGACGATAAGAATACACCGGGCTTTTTCGCTACTCCTCCTTCTCCTCCGACCTTTTGCTTGATTCGGCGGTTGCTCGCTAGCAAAAGTTGCGACGTAACGGGAAACGGGAATGAGAGGAGAAAGAGGGTTATGGTGGTGGGTGATAGTGCTGGTGTTTGTGGTAGTAGAAATCACAAATGTGTGTTGTCGTCGTCTTCGTCGTTGTTAGATCGATCGACGTTTATCGTCCTTACCAACCTTGTGTTGCGTATATTTTTATTTCCAAGAGAACCGTGACATTATGCGAACGAGTTACGCGTAGGTGTATCCTACGTCAAAGACGTAACAAACTGTGAAACACACGCTTTAACTATACGCCAATCGTGCGACCCTCTATCGTTTCAATTTTAGTAACAATTACTTCTTTTTTTTTTAAGCGTACCAAAGAGTCGTACACAAAATTTTACAATATATTATTATTTATATTAATATAAAAGTTTTTCTCTTCTTTTTCGCATGTACAATTTCTTATAATTATACGCGTCGTGTTGTTGGCCAATAAAAAAGAAAATTGGACGACGACCCGTGCATCATGAATTTTTGTCTTCTTTGTTTCTATCTTCTTCTTTTTGCATCCAAATGTTTTATCTTTAGCTCGTTTAAAAAAAAAATATAAGGATAAACGTGTATTAATTTTTTTTTTTTTTTTAATATACGTTGAATATTTTCGTATAATATCAACAACCGAAGAGTAGAAGTATCGATGCATGTACGATTATATGATGTTGTCCAGTTTAAATCTTAAAACGAGGTGAAAGCGTATAACCAAAGCAGTTCCTTTTACGGAGCTGGTGCGAAGCATCGATCACTTAAGAACTGTAATCCTTTACAACACTCGCTAAGATAGTATTTTTTTCTGCGTGGGTCGTCGCCCTTACTTGGCCTCTCTTCTCTCTATCTTTCTTTCTCTTTCTCTTTCTCCTACACTCACGCACGAAACTCCTCGAATGCTGCTCCTTTCTCCGGCAAGAAGAGAACTTCTTCTCTCTATCCTCCTTTTTTTTCCCCCCTTGCACCACACCATCTCACTCTTGTTCACGTTCCTCTCTCCCCTTCTCGTTCCCCCTCTTTCTCTCTCTCTCTCTCTCTCTATCAATTTATTTTTCTCTTTTCGGAGCAGTGGACCGCGTAACGAGCAACGTAAATCAATCGGCTGGCATTGTGGCTTCGTTCCTCCTTCAGTGGTTCTCGATTTCGACGTTTATTTCTTATCTTTCTTTTCTATTTGCCAATTCTTATTTCAATCCTTGAATATAGTAGTAGATAGATAGATAGAGAGAGAGAGAGAGATAGAGAGAGAGAGAGGACCCGTGTTCGTAGGATCGATTGTTATTCCATTGCGAAAAAATTTGATAATAATATTAAATGGAAAATATGACGATGTTTATGTCGTCGAGTGGTAGAAAAAAATGGTTTGTAATATGAGATATGATCTCGTAGAACATCTAAAGAATAAAATGAGTTAGAGAGAGAAAAAGAGGGATAGAGAAAAACTACGAGTTGAGGATCCTTTTTTTTTCTGGTCCCCTCTGTTAAAATGTATATCGGTTTAATTTTATAAACGGCGGGGGGGAGAAGGGAGTCTACCTACTTTCACGGAAAAAGAGATATGAATATATGTGTACATCAATTTTTCTTCTCAAAAATGTTTTCGAACACAATCGGATATATTATCTTGTTACTATCTCAAATCTTTTTTTTTTTTTTCTAATAATAACAACGATATTTTAATATACATTTTTCTTATAAAATCTTGTATATTCATTCAATATTACAACAAACCATTGTTTCGTGTCAAAGTTTACCTCAAAGTTATTCCTCATTCGAAAGTTTTCAAATACCGAGATATAATATCCGTGGACATTTTTTCTAAAACATATTTAGAAAATAGAAAGAGGTGGAAGAGAAAGAGGGAGAAGGATTCCACATGGGTCTTAGGATTTCGTTCGGGAAACGTTCGTGGAAGAAAGAAGCACGAAATTAAAGTGTTATATACGTGAGCATGGTTTAATGCCACGTCGACGAAAAAAAAGGAAAAGGAAAGGATAAGAAAGAAAGAAAGAAAGAAAGAAAGAAAGAAAGATGAAGAAGA
Organism: Polistes canadensis; assembly: GCF_001313835.1. Lineage (NCBI taxonomy): Eukaryota > Metazoa > Arthropoda > Insecta > Hymenoptera > Vespidae > Polistes > Polistes canadensis. The sequence goes on along the minus strand of NW_014569567.1, from coordinate 627,056 downwards.
AGAAGAAGAAGAAGAAAAGGAGGAGAAGTGGGAGGAGGGTAGAGATGGTAGAATAAAATGGAAGGAGAGGAAGCAGGTTTATGGAAGGTTCATGGGAGCAGAGCTCGTTTCGGCTTGACTCGAGTATGCGCGGCTGGTTCGACGTCGAAGCTGTCGTCTCTTTTTTTTTTTACTCTTCCTTCCTTCTTCTTCTTACTTTTTTTTCCTCTTTTATTTGGGTTTCTCTCATATCCCCTTGCAGAAGAACGAGCATACTCGTCGTCCACCATAGCCCGGGCTGTGTGTTCCATGGTCCTCGTCTTTAGGTTCTCTCTTCTTTTCCTGAGCACAGGGTTTGCTTTCACCTTCGTTAGCTATCCGACTTAATATGATTTCGGAGTTCTAGCGATTCCGACTACAGAATCTTCTCTCTCTCTCTCTCTCTCTCTCTCTCTCTCTCTCTCTCTCTTGCTCTTTCTTTCTTTTTTTTCCTTTTTTTTTCTTTTACGTTCAAAGGTGGATCGACGATCTTTTACGAGGTACCTTATACCTATCTTGTAGCTACCACGGTTCGGCAAATTTTCTTATTCCCATCGAGACTCCTTCGCAGCTTCTTCGAAATGAAACTACACTCTCTACGAACGAACGAACACACACACACACACACGAGAATTCTATGTGAATCTACGAAGAAAGGATAACTATGTTAAAACGATGTTGTTCTTTATATTATCGTCTTACTATTCGTTAATACCTTTTTTTTTTTATTGTAACGTTTAACAAGTAAATGAGAAAGAGAGAAAAAAAATTAAAAATAGGACTCTTATAAGTTGGGTAACCACGATTAGTCATCAACCGAGGGGTGATCGTCATCTCCGGCGCGTATTATACTTCTCGCTACTGTAATCGTTCATTCCTCAGTCGGGTTCCTCCGGTTAGCGTAATTACTCTCTCTCTCTCTCTTTCTCTCTCTTTTTCTCTCTTTCTCTCTCGGCTTGGTTCGACTCTACTCGACTCCTCTACTACTCCGAGCTCTAACTCGTAAAAACGGAACTGCGAATAACGGAGGCGTTAAGCCGTCGTTATCGGCTGATTGGTGCCCGTAAAGTGCCCCTAAGTAGGACCCCGTCTCGTCGTTTCGAGTAAAGCACGACTTCCTTTTCAATTTCTCTCTCTCTCTCTCTATCTCTCTCTCGCTCTCTCTCTCTCTCTCTCTCTCTCTCTCTCTCTCTTGTTATCAAACTTATTCGAACGAATATTTATATTTCACTCTTCAATTAAACTGTTACAAAAATCTACTTTAGATTTGAACATAGAGTTTCGAGATTGCAGAATAAACGATTGAAGTTTTTAAATTGTACCTTTAAAAAAGTTTCGTCCTTTTTCAACTAATTCTAAAAGTTATAATAATATAAGCGTTAAATATTTTATTTTTATTTCATCGAGAAATTATATTTACGATAAAGAGAAGAAGAATGATAAAACAATAATGGATCGCAAACTTATACACATAATTTGAATAAAATAATAAAATAATAATAATAATAATATACAATATATATATTATCGTGGTGCGAGGGGGTCGTATAAAAAAACTTGATAAAAATAAATAAGAAATATTTTCTCGGCACACACACACACACAGAACCTCGAATATAAAATACTTTTCTAGTATAATAATAATAATATTAATAATAATAATAAAATAAATATATATGTCTACGCTACGAGACGACCTTCGTCAAGGGACGGCTTGGCTTCTTTTTTCGGTGTTCGAAAACCGTGACGTTTTGCTAGCAGCTAGCTTAACCCTGCTTTGCTAGATTGTCATCGTCGTCGTGTGCGTGAGTGGTGCGCGTGAGCGCGCGCGTGTCAAAGCAAAGGAGATTGCGTTTCAGGAAGCGTAATAATTCGCTCGGCCAAGCAGGAAGGCTCAAGATTGTGTGAGAGAGAAAGAGTGAGCTTGCTGTTACTCCTCCTCCTACCACCCTCCCACCCTCTCTCTCTCTCTTTCCCACTTCTATACTATCGTGCTACGAGGGTTGATAAGAAAATATTAACGGAGATGCAGAGGTTATTTCGTGTGATAGGATAAGGCGCGAAGCGGAGCCGTTAAATAGGCCACGTTACCCGCCATTACTTGCAATTCTCTGTCATTAAACATCCCTACCGTTCGTCGACACCCCCTCTTCCTCCTCCTCTTCCTCCCCCACGCATACATATATATGTATATATAGGTACATATACATATACAAACAGACACAGCTAAAAGCGAAACCAAGCTCCCCTTTTCTTGCAATTTGCTCCTTACGCGTTCTCTCTCTTTCTCTCTCTCTTTCCTTTTCCTTTCTTTCTTCTTTCCTTCCTTCCTTCCTTCCACCCCCTTGAGCTATTCCTTTTCTCGACGACCCCGCCCTTATTATTTCTCTTCCTAAACCGAATCGCCCTTGAGACTCGATTTCCGCCGGAATACTTACTACTCCCCCTCCCCCCTCCCACACCCCCCTTTTTTCTCGTTCGCGTTCGAGAAATTCTACGCTAAGACATCCAATAGGAACTTAACTCGCGTTTATTTCGAGGCGTTCCTATCTAAAACCTACCACCACCACCACCATCACCGATCCTACCTTTTCACCATACCACGCTTTTTACATACCACTTCTTTTCCCATGTGCATACCTCCTCCTCTATTCCTCTACAAACTCTTCACTCACTTAACATTTTTGTTTGTTTTTTTTTCTTTCTTTCTTTCTTTCTTTCTTCCTTCTCTCACGTTTATTTCTACTTCTTTGTCTTTCCATTTTTTACTTGTCTTTTCTCTTTTCTATTTTTCTTTTTCCTAAACCATTCGTTCGTTCGTCGTTCTTTACGATGCCCGCCTTTACCCTCTCTCTTTGCTGGAACAAATAGGGAATTTCAGCGGGCGGGGCAACGTGCGCCCCCGTTAAGCGCAACAAGTTGAACCGCGGAAAAGGAAACGCGTCTGAGAAAAAAGAACTAAAAAAAGAAAATGAAAAAAGAAAAAAAAAAGAATATTTACTCGAAATTAAGGACCGAATAAAATTCAAAATTAAATTATATTATTTTAATATAAAATATATATAAATATATATATCTTGAAATAATAATAATTATTAGTCTTCCTTCCCCCTATACTACTACTAC
>NW_014569567.1:599470-623097 GCF_001313835.1 Polistes canadensis | reverse complement strand
TCTTTTTTGCGCCATTTTGCTTTACACCTTATTCTTCTCTTCTTCTTCTTCTTCTTGTGTTCTTTTTTTTTTTTTTTTTTTTATTTATCTTCTTATACTTCTTCATTTTTATACGATATCAATCTCGGTTCGAAGAAAAAGAAAAAGAAAAGAAAAGGATATTATACAGGGGTGGGGGTGTTAGGTATGTATAAATCGTGAGTTAAGTTATTTTTTTAAAATAATTAATAAAATATATTTCTCCCGCGTGATATTTATATTAGAACGATATTGATAATCAAATATTTGCACGTATTCTTGCATTCTTTATTGATATTGTATTATTGATGCAATTTTGATGTTATATGAAAAAAATAAAAAAGAAGGGAAAAAAATGTTTTTATCATTTATTCATTCCGTACTTCAAGATGAATTTTTACATTTGTTGATTGTACTCGATATATTAATTTGTTTTTAATCGACCGAATGAATCGTATTACGATCGTATTTGTACGTATATTATTTTGTATATATATATATATATATACCAGATGTGGAGATTTTAATGCGTGTAGAATATGAATAGAGAGAGCACGAATAAAAATTCTTTTTTATTCTTTGTTTCTTTCTTCTACCATATACGATTACATAAAGTAGATTTATATATTTTTTTTTAAATATTGGATATACACACCTAAGGGGGATAGAAAATATGCGTAACTTGTACATTCCCCCCCCCCTCATGAAAATCTTCTTTTCAAAAATATATACGATAGAAAAAAAAGAAATGGGGTAGCGGGGTGGGGGAAAAATATATCATAATTTAATCGGTTTTTATTATTATTTTTCTTTTGTTTCATTTTCTTATTATTCCTTCGAAGTAGAAGAAACATGGCAAAAGTAATAATGAAGATTTAAGTACTCATAAACCTATCCAACTTGTTGTCGAAAACGTTTTATACTTTCTTGCGGAATAAAATGTATATACCTTTAATGGCGCCTGAAGGTGTGCAAAGGATAGAGTTATGCAGTTTTCTCTACCGTAAGAAGACAGACAGACTGAGGGGAAACGAAACATAGCCGAGAGGAAAAAGATTGTAGGTTATCTGTGAGAGCTAATGAACCGAACAACCTATAATTTTGAAGACATGCCGCTCAAGGAATGCTCAACCCGACGAACGGAAGTTATGAGTAAACATCTGCGAATGAGAAAGAGAGAAAAAGAGAGAGAGAGAAATATATAAATGGATAGTTGAATTTTTGTATAGTTTTAAGAAAGGAAGAATAAAATTTTCTGTTTAGCCACCTCGTCGAATCGTTGATTTATCTCTCACCTGAAAGATAATTTTATCGGAGTTGGGAATGAATGGGGGTGGAAGTGAGAGAAGAGGTTTTATTTCTTTTTATAAGCAAACGTCAATAGTAACTTTTTTTTAAATTCGTTCGCGTAAAATTTTGATACGCGTTGATACTTTTTGTTTCCTTTTTTCTTTTTCCTTTTTTTTTCTTTTTTCTTTTTTACGCGTATAACTTCCCTTTTCACGTTTTTTCACAAACGCGCGCATTATATTATATGTTACATTTTTCCCCGCGTATACTTTTCATCTGATGTATATATAGGTATATAGGTTATATACATATATATAGATATATTTCACATCTCGACATTTCAGAGCTAGTAGAATATTTTACGTCTCTTCATATGCGTTTAATAAATCGGATTTACGAGCTAGCACGATATTTCTCTTTCATTTCTTTTTTTTCCTTCGTTCTTTTTGCTCGTTATCATGCCTATCTCGTAAATCATTGTACGTTTAATTCTTTTATTTCCTTTTCTTATCAATATCGATACAAGTAGTAGTAGAATAAGAAGAAGAAAGTCCTAAGTACGAAGAATTATTCGTAATGTTTTTAGAAAAATTTCTTTTAATTTTCTTTTTAATGAGATTTATATAAATATATGGTATGAAAATTGATATAAAGTTTAAGATCAGAGAGAGAGAGAGAGAGAAAGAGAGAAACAAAAAATAACGAATAATAATCGATCAGAGATCGAGTGAAAATAAAATAAGTTTCTCTTTCTCTTTTTTCTTTTTATCTTTCTTTAGAATTTTCTTTTGCCACTGTATCTCTCCCGTTGCGGATATAACTTAAATGCAAAATTGGATTCCATTGGTCTTAGCGAATGTTGCTTTCTTCGGCCAATAGAAATTCCGAATGGATGCTTTGGCGTTTCTATTCGTCGGTACGATACCACTACGTTCTAGTTTTCTAAGTTGCAAGATAATTACGTATATCTTCTCTGTCAGGCGCGAAAACGTGCCACTTGGTTTCGTTCCAGTAACTACTTCTTCTCTTCTTCTTCTTCTCATCGTATTATTTTTCTTATTTGCCATTACGTTTAAGTAAAAGACGAAATTTGCCATTGCCTTTGAATTCAAATGGGCGTATCACTAAACAAAACAAAAAATTACATATGAATTATCTTTCATTATTTAGAAAAAAGAAAAGAAGAAAAAAAGAAATTAACATTTATTATTACACGCGTATGTAAATCTTGTTGAATTCGAAATAATAATAATAATAATAATAAATTTGCAAGGAAGAAGAAAAAAAAAGAACATTGCATATACGTGCAGAAATAAGCGCGCATGCACGCACCCACACACACATATATAGCGTACGTACGTATGTAAAAGAGAGGAAGGCGTTTAATCGCGTTAACGAAAATATTCGTCATTTCGAGCGTAATTTATTCGATATTATTCGATAGAACCCGTCCCGATAATTCGCCGCTCTCGACGTTCGGGAAAATCGTATTTATGGCTCCGTGTCAATATTGCTTTACGCGCTGATTTTGTCAAACGAGCGTACGAAGAGGTTTGGGGTGGGAACTGGGTGGGGGAGGAGAGACGTACGTCTCCTCCCTTCTCGTAGCTTTTATTTTATTTTATTTTTTCCTCTCTTCTCTCTCCTCTTTTTTTCTCTTCTCTTCTCTTCTGTTGCTTTTTTCTTTCTTTTTTTTTTTTTTTTTAATTTATCCCATATATACTGTACATAGTACATATATATTTATATATCAACCTTCGGCAATGTTTTCATTCATTTGATAAAACTCCTTTGAAATATGTTTCTCTTTGATTTCGAATAATATACACTCTATCGGTCAATAGTTTATCACTCGATGGTTTCTATTAAAATCTAATATAATACCGATAAATTGACCGCGCGAAAATTTATTATATCATTTACGTGACGTGGATCGAATAAATTCGATGTATTTTTTTTCTAAAGTTTTCAAACTACGTTCGCGAAAAATAAAAGTTTGATTGAAAGAAATTATTTTTACGTAAGAGCCTCGATACATTCGTCCACTCACCAACATATTAACAAATTGAATTATTGATTATATTTTAAGAAATATTACATACGTTCTTATATTCACGTAATACTTCTTTCCGTATATTTTATACATCAAATTTAACGTTGATAATAGAAATTTACTACTGACATTTCTTTGACAGTTATTACGAGAGAGAGAGAGAGAAACGTGAAAAAATATTCAATTAGAAACACTTGAAAAACTAATTTACGGAATATTCGAGATGTGACAGACTTTGTCGGGTTCTCGGATGAACAAAAAAAGAAACAAACAAAAAAATAAATACGAAACGATAAAACATCCACCCCCATCCAATACCCCAAATCATGAGTTTTCATTGGTAACTAAATTTACCTTGACACTATTTCAAAATTATTCGTACAAATATCTTGTTTTTTTTTTCTGTCCATTTCTATGAATTTTCTACGCGGGGAGTCCCAAAGTTTTGTCCAATAGTTCTATATATACATATATATATATATAGTTATAATATGGTAGGAAAATCCAAGAGGGGAAGTTAACGACGCGCAAAGGACATTCGCCGGCCTATGACGGAATAGCGTTTTCACGAGACAATGGCTAGAACAGATTGCTTATCTGGAAAGTTCGCCCCGAAACAGTCCACCGTGTCTCGCGATTATCCGATGAAGAAGCTGCTTTGTTATGCGCCGTTAAATTTGGCTCGACCTTCCCTCGCGAGACAATGAAGGTAACCTCGATAATACCAACGAAGAAGGAGCCCCGATAAGGCTGACGTTGAAAGTGTGTGTGTGTGTGTGTGAGAGAGAGAGAGGAGGAGATAGACAAGAGAATCTACTTGCTCGAATATGATTGCAGTTACGAAGAAATAGAGTTCTCTACTTTGACTTGAAAGTTCGCGCGCTTCATTAAAGAACAGGTTCATCGATCGATAATCCTATTTTATTTTCAGTTTAGAAACTGAAAAGAATAATAATTATAAACACCCTTACAATCTTGATTATCAACAGCATCATTGATGAAACAATGTTCTGATTAATGAACGAGAACAAAATTTTGTTATAAGGAAAAAGAAATACAAGAGAAAATAGACGATTAACGGTGTATCATTATACTGAATATTTTTATTGAATTGAAAAATAACAAATTATTTTGTTTTCGAGTGTATTTATAACGATCGCGTGTCTTGGATAAACTCGTCATATTTTATTCTTTAATTCTATTAATATAAACGGGACATTAATTATGTCTTTGCTTTTGTTTTTGATTTCTCGGTAAAGTAACTATATGGGACATCCAGTATTTATTGTCTCTAATTTCAGAATACGTAGGACAAGTTACGTGGAACAATTTCATTGCACCGACCACCGAAACAGTGGAAGAAATTCTGACGTAATACGGTTGTGATCCAATTAATCTTAAGAAAACGACGACGACAAAGATAACTCGTCGTCGTCGTTGTGTCGTTATCATCATCATCATCATCATCATCATCATCATCATCATAGTCTGGCCAGTACTCGGTAACCACGCGATCACGAAGTTAGTTCGTTCATTCGTTCGTTGGTGTGACGTAAAATAAACACATCTTCAAAACTAACGAGCCAAGAAAGAGAGAGAAAAAGAGAAAGAGAGAGAGAGAGCTACTTGGAAACGTTTCCTTTTCGCGAACGATGATTATCGAAAACGGCATATAATATATTTTTCTCTTTTTGTCTGACTTCATATAATTAAGTTATATCCCACACACGCTTTACCGATAAATATTCCTGTGATATGAATGAATGAATGAATTTAATCGTAAATGATAAATCCATAGACTTTTATATTCATTATATTGAATATATTTAATCTACCCAACCATTCGGTACTTCTACGTTATATCAACTATTACTATTAAAAAAAACATTCCTATGTGAAAATATTCATTTCGTATGCAATTTATGATTGACGTAATCGACGGTGCATTAATAAATATCGTTTCATCATCCTTCGCCAATGAACAACAATAATAACACTGCCACCATCAACAACAACAACAACAACAACAATATATAAGAGTTATAATTGCAAAATGGAAGCGTAAATCCAGCAGGTTATGCTTCGCATATTTCCCCTTTTCTCTGAAGTGGTAACCCGTTGATACATAGTCCCTTAAGCGCTTTCGCGCAAAATGCGCGAGTGCGAGCATAGTACTTACTATTATATATATATATATAATATATATGTATATACGTATGTATATATATATATAAATACATGAGAAACTCATATATGCAGGACCGAGGCGACGACTACGATGCTAGCTGGAACACAATATTGCGGATCAATAAACCTCAATAAAGTCAATTTCTGTCGCAAAGCATCTGAATACGGAAATTTTGTATTCCGTCGGCTAGGCACCCGGCTGAGCATGGATCGTGTCCCGAATACAGATTAACTATATTTTATACCACCATCTCTCTCTCTCTCTCTCTCTCTCTCTCTCTTTCTCCCTCTTAATCTCAAACCCTGTCACTCTTTCCCTCTGTGTCTATCTATATCTCTCTTTTTCTCTCAATATAGGGTGGATATGTTGTCTCTCTGTCCTCTGTTCGTCGGACTCTCTCACAAGCATATTTCGTACGACACCCTTCGAAACTATCTTTTCACAGGTCCCCTATAGCCGCCGCCCCCCTCTACTCCCTCTCTACCTTCACCCATCACTTCTCCTTCTTCTCCTTCGAGACACCTTACCTTTCTTTTTTTTTTCTTTTTCCTACCCGTTGTTTCTCATTTTCTCTTTTTATTTTTGTCGTCGTAACGTTGCTGCTGCTGTTTCGAGATGGGCAACGAAAAGCACAAGGTGCCCTTTTTTAGACGTCGACGGCCCTTCGAGACGCGTCGTTGCTTCTCTTTCTTTCTTTCTTTCTCTTTCTCTTTTTCTGTTTCTTTCTTATTTTTATTTTTCTCTCTTTCTCTCTCTCTGTAATTTCTTTCGAGCTTGCTCGCGGCTTTAAAGGAACAACCCCCCCGACGCCTTGTGAATATTCTTACTTTGGCACCTCTTGCGTGGAATATCAATGGATCCTTCTCTTTTTCTTCCTCTGTATATCCTACTTCTTCTATTTCTACTTTGCTGAGCCAAAATTCTCAACACTTTTTACCCTTTTCTTCTTTTCCTCAGATCTTACGTAAGAAAATATATCTCCTTGTATCTCTTCTTCTATCTATCTCTCCTTGAATTTTCATCTCGCCCTTTTCTTTTTTTTTTTTTTTTTTTTTTTTTTTTTATATAAAGATCTTGTCTTCACTAAAAGGAAAGAACGAAAAAAAATAAAGAAAGAAAGAGAAGGGAAGTATAATCGGCGGGGGGGGGGAAGGTAGGCGAAAAATGAGAGATAAATAGAAAAGTTGAAAAAAAGTTCGAACGGCTAAGTTGACCAATAGAGAGAAAGAGAGAGAAAGAGAGAGAAAGAGAGAGAGAAGAAAGGGTTTAGAAATATATATAGATAGTTGGTAATAGTTCGGATGTGTGGTAATACACGCGTGTTTGTGAAAATGGTTGAACTTAAACGAACTCAGCGAAATCGTATTTTCCAACGATGGGTAGGTAGCGACTTAACGTTTCGCGTTAGACGACGACGCTAAAAATTCCGCAGTCAGCGTTAGAGAAAGATAGAGAGAGAGAGAGAGAGAGAGAAATAGAATGAAAAAGTAAAAGGAAGAAAACAAAAAAAAACACAAAAAAGCAAAAGAAAGAGAAAGAGAATGAAAGAATGAAAGAAGAAACTTTTGCGCTTTATCGATCCCCTTTCCTTTTTATAAAACGATAAAAGGAGTTTCTGCGATTTCGCGCGTAGAGAAACTAACTGAACGATAGAGGAAAGCAAGCGCAAAGAAGAGTATAGTAGAGGAGTTAGGAATATAGAAGAGAGAGAGAGAGAGAGAGAGAGAGAGAGAGAGAGAGAGAGAGAGAATAAAAAAAGAGAGAAAAGAGAAGAAAAAGTGTAGAAAAAGCAAAACGAGTTTTCGACGCAGCCAATTATTCCCGAAGCTTTCAGCCGCGGCGGCATTCCGTGCCGCGCTCGTAAGCGCAGCACTCGTTTAATCGATAGCTTCTTTCTCTGCATTAGCACGAACGCTTTATAGGTCGCACTTTATACGGTTCTCTCGCACCACGTTTCTCTCTTGCTTCTACTACTGGTTACTGGTTACTGGGTACTGCTAGTAATATGGTTGCTGGTTACTGGTGGTGGTGGTGATGATGATGGTAGTGGTAGGTGGTGGTGCTTTCGTCTCGCGAGGTCGTCGCAAGCTCGTTCACTATACTCGCTCTGATTCGTTCACTCGCTCCGCGATAAATTGCCGCGAAACGCCAATTTTGCGTTTCACTCTTTTCCTTTTGTTTTTTCTTTTTTTTTTTATCATTTCTCTCTGTTTTTTTTTTTTTTTTAATCTTTTTCTTCTTTCTTTCTATCATCTCTCTACCTTTTGGGCGCATGCATTCCCCTCTTTTCTTTCATTTTTTTTCTTTTTTTTTTTTTCCGAGCATTTCAGTCGATTTCGTCGAGTGTCTTTCCCCCCACCTATCTCACCCCCCTACCCCATTCCACTCGTCGGTGAAAAACAGAAAAAAATACGTCCGCGAGTTTTTTTCCCAGTGTCTCGTATATATATATATATACATACTCACGCACACCCCCTTCTCCGAAGTGGCACACGAAGACACATTGTTTTTTCCCTACAATTTTTTTTTTTTTTTTCTTTTTATCCTCCCTATGTAGTATAGAGGTATATAAACCCTAGAGCTTCATATGTATGTTCGCGCGAATACTACTACTACTACTACTACTACTACTCTTTTTCTTTTTCTTTTTTTTACCGTGTGCGTTTCATTATTGGACAGGGCTTGATGGAGAAATCGTTACCAATGAGACACCCCAACCCACGCGTCTCACACATTTACGTGTAACTAACGACGTAACGCGTGAGAAGTGTGCGCGTAGGTAGATAGGTAGGTTTTTTTTAATACACTTACTACGAACGTGCGCCGGTCTGTTATATATATTTTTTTCTTTTATTTTATTTAATCCATTTCCAAGGGAAACAATTGCCATCGCATCATTTTTCCATATTCGAGTAAAATCCGTAACACCGAAATAATCGATATACTTTTTTTTAGATTAGAAATTGGATGGAGAATAAAATAAAAATCGAATGATTATTCGATTATTCGTATCACGATTTTACGAAAGTTTATTTTTTTTTCTTTTTTTTTTTTTATAAATAATAACGATAGTAGTAATAAAAGTCAAAAGAAAGAAAGAAAGAAAGAAAGAGAGGGAGAGAAAATAGGTGCTTGATTTATCACGCAATTCAGACACCTTTACCACCAATTCGATCTCTCCCCTTTTTTATTTTTCTTTTTTTCTTTTTCACGTTTCCTTTTCTTTTATATCGGGAAGAAGGTAATGGACGAAAAAGCAGCCCATTTTTGTCGAGACCCCTTTTACGGATTATTTAAGCGAGAGGAACAAACACACCGGTGTGGGTGGGATGATAGTGCGAATTGGATAGGAGGTTGCAACAATAACGACGACTACACTACAACGATAGGAGTAAAGTAGTAAATGATGCTCAACAACAAAAAGTAACATTACAGAAATCTTGATTTGAATAAAGTGGCGGGGCTGGAGAGGGGGAGGAGAAAAAGGCGTCACGATGAAATAGACAAAGAGAACAGACGGATAGATAAAAAAAGGAAATATAGGATTTTTCTATTGAAAGCAAGTATAATATTTCGATATGAGCATTTTTGCGTACGTATTGTTGTACGTTACGTTTATGCGAACAACCGAATAGAAAAAAATAGAAAAACGCACGCGAACAAACACGCAAACACGCACGCATTCACGCATGCACGTACGTACGTACGGCCTGTTCGCTCGTCTCCAAATGTTTTACAGAGGGAGGCTTGAAATACTCGTAGAAGGGCCGTAAAACTACACGGTAAAACACTTACAAACTATTGGCCGACAGGGCATTAAATGCGGCTCACGTACGACATAACCGTCCCGTACACTAGCCCTAGTAAATAACGATTCACGTTTTCGCGTGTATTTTGATGTACGCTGACCCGAAATGTTTCCCTGCATTGCACTGAACACCACCACCACTACCATCGCAACAGAACACCACCATCACCATAGAATACAGCATTCGGTGTGTTGCGAAAACGCGCCGCGACGCGCGTTAAGAAGCTTACGCGCCATTTTCCACGTTACTCTGGTTAGAGGTAAAAAGCACGAAATCGTTTCCGGATGAATCATTCTCTCTTTCTCTTCTCTCTCTCTCTCTCTGTCTTTTTCTATTTTTATCCGTTCGTGTTCGTAACACGCACGCACTTAATCTATACTTTTCTTTTTCCTATTTGTTTTTTTTCCCCTTTACTTTTCTTTTCTTTTCTTTTTTTGGGAACATAATCTAATCCTTCTCTAATTCCATTTATCGATTCTTTAATAGGATAAAATGAAAATTACTTTTCTTTTCTTAACGAAATAATTAACATTAACGTTCGTTCCTACGCTTACGTTGATTACTATAAATACATTTTATATATTTTTTTTTCTTTTTCTTTCTTTTATTTTCCTCCGTAATTTTATTATTAATCCTTCTTTCGCAATTGTGAAAGAATACAAATTATAGGTGTTGAGAGGTACCCGGGAATACTTCTGTTGGGAGCTATTTTTCTGTTAATCGGTGATATTGCGAATAATAATCATTAATATGAAAACAGTTAGGAGATGGAGGACGGGGAATGAATCATTATGTTTGCGTGAGCCTTCAAATTAATGTAGGATGTCTCATTTTGGATTTATTCATCGTCCTCGTTATTATTCGTAAAATTGTTATTTCAATATTCCTCGCACGAAGCTCTCTAGCTAATCGACATGTAACATGTTGTTCATTTTCACCAAATTTATTCCATGTAAAATCCTTATTTATTTTTGTTTTGTTTTAGACGAACGTAATATTATTAATTATAACATTTTAATACTGCGACACGTTAACAATAATTGCGTTCACATTTTCGTCTATTTTTATTTATATTAAACACAACGTATTAACCCCGATATCATTCAAATGCAAACGTTATTATTTACGGAGATGATAAAATTAATATTCGATTTGATCCAATAATTAATGTTTAAATATCATTGTTAACGTCATCGTGATAATATATTAGCTTTATCTATCGGTTGACTTTCGCAATTATAAAATTAACGGTGCATGATTTATTTCTCATCTCTCGTATTTCCTCCGTTTTTTAACTCGCTCTTTCCCATCTCAATTTCTAAGACATGTAACACGTATCTCTTTGGGGTTTTTTTTTCCCTCGCTCTTACTACTCAGATATACTTTCATCGTATTTTTCTTTCTTACATTGGATACTACGACTACGTGCCAGAACGGAAACGCGCGTTGTAAAGTCCGATTTCGAAAAGTAGTATATTCCTTAACGTCAACGGGTGAAAATAAATTAGCGTTAGAGAGAAAGAACGAGTTTTCTACGAGTTGAGCACCAATACCAGTACCAGCACCAACACCACCACCACCAACAGTCATGGAAAATTACGAACGGACGAGGAGAGGTGACAATTGAAACGAGCTCGGCGTTTCCTCCCTGACAAAATACGACGAAACTTTGCTGTCTCGTCTTGACGTTAACTAATTAGTCTTACTGGAACCTGGTTGAACCAGTTTTGATGTCTTTTCACGGTTAACGCGATGACCGAAAAATAGATAGATATTCACGAAATTTGATTGAATATATTCCTCTTTCTCATCAAATTAATTCTCATCTATTTCTTCTTCTTCATCTTCTTCATTTTCATTTTCATCTTCATCTTCATCTTCAGGTCTCATCTACCATCTTGCAGACTCTATGTCTTCGTGAATTTTCCATGCACGACGCCAAATGATTCACGGTTTCAAGCAGCTCAGCAAATCACGTTCTCTCTCATTCCCTATCTCTCTTTCTCCCTCGTATTCCCCCCCCCTCGTTCCCTCTCGTTCGCAAGGGCGCACTCAGCGAACACACGCGCCGTGTACGCTGTATTATCTATAGGGTGGCTACTACAAACGGTGTGGGGTCGGAACAGAGACAGCTAATTATTTAGACACGCTTGGACACCACCCCATCGATCACTCCCACGGTACATACATATATACATACACATACACACACATATATATATATATATATATATATATGTATCTTTCTCTCTCTGTCTCTTCCTATCTCCTCTCTTTTTCTGAGCAAAGGCCACACGCGCGTTTAAGCGTGAATGTAAAACTGGAAACCGAGGAGCACCCACCGTATGCGTCCACCTCGTTTGTTCTTTGCCGTTCAACAAGAAAATTTCCAACTTTTGACTTTCTTTCTTTCTTTCCTTTTTTTTTTTTTATTTTCCCTGTTTTTTTCTTTCTCTCTCTTTATCTGTCTCTTTCTTTTGCATTAGCTAGCACGCGTAAACGCTCGGACGCACGTTCAACAGAGTGACTAATCGCTCCTGTGCTCAAGTATTTTTCACGTCCTCTTAACTATTTTTCACTTCACCGGGGAAGCATAACTTCCGGTATATTTACCCGAAAGAAAAGCCCCCATCGTGCATCTTGGATATTACGTTGGAAGATACGTGTACGCGAGTCGGAGAATTACGAGCTGGCGGCTTCTATAAAAGGGTCGTCGCGCATTCTGAAATGAAAATCGTTTGGGACGCAAGATGTTACGCTACTACTACTACTACTACTACTATTATACTATTTTCCTTGCTTTATTCTTATTCCAAGACGAGATAGAAATATATGGTATGATTAAATGAATATACAAAACAAAGTAATTAGAATAATATCAAATAAATGAAAATATTTCTCAGAGAAAAGTTTGAATAATTTGTTTTGTTTTGTTTAAGTTTTATGTGTTAAGGAAGTAATTAATACATACATAAGTATGTATCAAGAAATCGAACGGTCTCGTTTGAAGGCAATAGAAACCCGTATTCGATACGTTCGAAACCTGTTAATATGATTATTACCAGCCGGTATCGCTAATACCTTCAAGTTCGAGGCTTATACGTCGCGAGACGTCGGATAATGTGCAAATCAGGCAACATAATGGTCTATTATGCAGGATCGATGCCACGGAAAAGCCAGAACCCTTGCCTAGGTATATGCGCTTCTATATATATATATGTGTGTGTGTGTGTCTGTATTCATTCTCATCATAGGTATGAGGAACGTACGAATACGTAGATACGTACGCGAATTTCCGTACGGTCTAAACTACGAATATATCTATCTATTGTACAAGGTGTCTCAATAACTATTATTTTCTTTTCACCCCCTTTACGAACAATTTTATAATCATTTTTTTCTTTTTATTTTCAAATATTTATAATATATTTATGATCCAATGTATTGTTATTTAAAAAAATTTCTCGAAATGATATTTGATTTAAGATCAACGTTTGAATAAATATAATGGCACGAATGAAACACTCTGTAGAATAATGGATATACACACACACACACGCGCGCGTATTACTTATACGTAGATACGATAGAGGTTATGAAGCGTCAGCTTAGCCAAAGAGAGAGAGAGATAGAGAGAAATCCACTTCCCAACCGAAGACTCGTGTTCCGTGAAATTAAAATCACGTTACGATCTCTATATTTCCAAATATACAGACTATTTTGTTCAGTTTCTTGATATCGGTAATAAATGATATAAGGGAGAGATGAATAGTGCAAGTGTTTACCAATCCAAAAGCAAAATTATTCCTATTATAATAGATAATAGATAATGAAAGGTTTACGTAATACAGTTTCTTCTGTTTCTTGTTAATTATTTCGAACACTTGACAACGTGTTAGTCATTACTTTTAATATTTAAAAAATACTTTGTCAAGTAAAAAAGATAATTTGTGAAATGTAAAGTGAAAGAAAAAAAAAAAAAAAAGAATTGCCAATACGCGTTGGCCGATGTCAACGAAGATAAATTACGAAAGATACTGTCAAAAATGAAATTCTTCTGCCAAAATTTCAAAGATTACTTTGCGAATCGTTTAATGATCCTTTTCTTTCATAACGAGTAATGGTAGTAGTAATAGTAGAGATCTTTTTGTCAATTTGTCTAGATAGAAAATTTAGAATCCGACGATCGAAGTCATTTCCAAATCGAGGTCAAAATGAATTCGCAAGATATCCGTGAGTGTGTATGTGTCGGTCGGTTGGTATCTATTTTAACGAATGCCGTTGTCGATGCCACTATTACTATACTACTTACATATATATTACTACTGCTACTAGTACTACTACTACTACTCGTACTAATACTACGAATACGAGAATATTTTTAGCAATTTCTACGACGACGTAGAAGATTGGAGGGATTATACGACGTCTAGGATAGTGATTTATTTTGAAATATTCGACTTGTCTTCCCTCGTCTATATTCTACGAAGAAAATAACAAATCGAATGTATTTCCCCTCTTATGTAAAGTGGCTAGACAAAAATTGTTTCAAATTCGTTTAAGTATACGATATAATATTACATTCAAATTACTTTTCTCATATTAACGATATTATATTATTATGTCTACGTTATTGTATAATTCAATTTATTGCATTAAAAAAAAAAAAAACAAAAAAAAGAATATAAAATATAAAAATTGAAAATATATATACACACACACGAAATTTCTTTTCTCGGTTAATCGAATTTGATTTTTTACGTTCTAAAATTGCAAGCTTACGAAATTTAATAAGACACCCATTTCGTATTCGTGCACATGTATATGCATAAAAAGAAAAATAAAAGAATTTCCAAATGAAACTTAGAAACAAGAATCGTGTTGTCACGTCACGAATACGATCCACTTCTTATATTAGTTTTAAAACGTTTTTCTTCTTCTATCAACGAACAGTAATGGATTGTCAATAAAGATAGAAATGAATTTGAAAGTAGATGTATTACGTACCGCACGCAAACACATATTGTTGTAATGTACAAGAGAAAGGCTCTCTTATCGAACGGTGACCACCTTTGACCTTTTAGAGATTGCGATTATCGTCATAGGTAAAGAAAAAAAAAAAAGGAAAAAACCAAAAAATTCCATCAAGTGGTCTAACAAAATAAGTAAAGATTTTGTCGTCTTCCTTATCGATTCTTGCTTTACCACCTTGTTTATTCTCTACGCGTAATCATTCTGGGATAGTGCGTGGAACGTTGTACGTGAGGTATGAAGATATTTGCGGATTACAAGGAAAACGTTCTTGGATAAGAGGACGATAAAAAGAGAAAGAGGGTGGGAGAGGGCTGGAGAGGAAAGGGGGAGAGGATGTGGGTGGAAGGAGGTGGGTGGAAGGAGGTGGTTGGAAAGCTAGTGAAACTAAAGGAATAAGAAGAAGGGGAGGAATGAAGAGGGAAGGTAAAGTGTGGGTCTAAACTCAGCCAACGGGGCTCGTGTACGAGTTTCCACGTAAACGACGAAGCAATATTACCGAGGACCTCACGTTCAACTTTCAAGTTGGCACCTCTTCGAACCCGTCCATGCAACATTTCCTATTCGCTTTGTTCACTTAATAAAAAGGAAGAAAAAACAAATAGATTTATTTTCTTTTCAATCGTAACTCTAAACCTTCTTTTTCGTTCTTTTTTGTTTTTTTTTTTTTTTTTGTTTTTTAATTTAAATTATTTTTATTCATACGACAAAATAACGATTATCGTTGTTTATCTTAAGTTATATTCGAATAACGAGGTCAAATTTTTATAGTACTCGAAAGAAAAATCCTCGAAAACTCTCGTCGTGCGCTGGTACAACAAATCGATAGAGCGAATAAGTTTTAGAAATAATGTTAAAAACTTTTGTTTTGAAGGAACGTTTTGAAACTCTATGTATGTGTAAAATAGAAACGTGTACGTTCTCTCTCTCTCTCTCTTTCTTTCTTTCTTTCTTTCTCTGGTCCGTTTCTCTACCGTACATTGGCTCTCGACTTAACGTAAGATTTATTCGAAGCACCGTGCTATTTTAGGACATCTCAAATGCTCCGTTCGAAATTCGTTCGTTTCGAATGTCTCTTGGAAACGAATTGCTCCCTTGTCTTCTTCTTCTCCTTCATTTTTTTTTCTTCTTTTTTTCTTTTTTTCCCCCGTAGAGGAAACTAGGATGGAAGAGATCCATAAAAATTCTAATAAAGAATAAATATATCGTAGAACAGTGTATGTATTTAAATCGAAATAAGCTAGACACCTTCATTGTATATCTCTTTTCGATTACACACGTCAGAACGTTGGCGAACGTTTATTTTACTTATAAACGTTATCGGGGAAGAGTAAGAAACAATGGCGTTTGCTAAAGGTAGATTTAAAAGATCTCTCTCTCTCTCTCTCTTTCTCTCTTTCTGTTCTTCCTCTTCTTCTTCTTCTTCTTCTTTCTCTACGTGTTCGTAGAACCACGAGAGAAGATTTCTACGGTCTGAATTTATTTTAACTAGCCGTGCGGCAAGATAGGAGGAGGAGCCGAGTTACGTAGCGCGATAAATTTTGATTTACCGTCGAGACAAGGGACATTGAATTACAATGTTGCTGGAAGGAACGATTTCTCTAGACTGAATACTAATACAAACCAGAAATACCAATAAGTTCACATTTCTAGCGTCGCGGCGGCGGCGGCACGCTATTGGCACTTGAAGAAGAAGAAAATGAAAAAAAAAAAAAAAGAAAATAAGGAGACGAAAAAAAGGAAAGGAAAGAAAAGAAGGGGGAAGAAAAGGGTAAAGTAATAGCTCGTGAATTGACACCAAGGGAAACTACGACATTCGACAACTGTGAAAGGGTCGTGTCTTGAAAGAATAAGAACTTTTAGTCGCATTCTTTCTTTTTCTTATTCTTATTCTTCTTATTCTTCGTTGTCTTCTTCTTCTTTTTCTTTTTCTTATATGTACGACGACGTTGGCGTCGTTGTCGTCGTAGCAGCAAATTCTCTGTCTCCGACGGTAGTTCCACAATTCACCGGTCGCAGTGTAGCAGCGCCATTGCTTCTCCGACGTTCTCATAAATAACCTCAGTACGTGCATTATTTCACTTCAAGCCCCCGTCCTGAGTTTTGACTTCTGACAGTGAAATACGGAATGCTCGGAAGAATGTCAGGTGTTACCGAGATCGACGACAAAACTATACTATATTTACACATTTAATATTTATCCCTTTTACATTTGGAAGATATCCGAACAATATTATTATATCAGGATTATATTCAATTTATTTTTCTTTCTTTTTTCTTTTTTTTTTTTTTTTTTTTTATCATTTCTATAAAGATTTATGACGATTGTTACGAATAGAATTTTTAGAATTGATTTTCTTTTCTTTTTTATTTTTGTTTTCTTTTTCCAAGAAATTATAATTCAATGAAAATTGAATAATAAGTTTTAAAACTTTCGGGACGAGTTTGTCTTTCATTACTTTTCAGTACCCTACCAATGAAGGAAGAACTTTTTACTAGTTTATGTATAGAACACACACAACGGGGAATTCCGCTTCGATATGCCATTGATCGAGTACACGGTGTATTCATCGTGAATCGATTCGTTAAGTGAACTTCGTTGATATAGTACTCCTACGATTAATTTAAACTCTCCATTCTAACCGAATTCTTAAGATTTTTCTTATTATATACACCCAAGATTATTATTATTATTATTATCGATCTATAGAATAAATGGATTCCAAATTTCTTTTTAATTGTCATACGTCAATTTTTCAAAATAAAATGATACATTTAATATAGAATTTTGGTTATTAAGAGAAGAAATATTACGCGGCGGTAACATTACGTAGTAGTAGTAGTAGTAGTAGTAGTAGTAGTAGTAATAGTATCAGCATACTCTCCAAAATTACAGTCGTAAAAGAAGATAGGGTAGAAAAATATGAAAGTTCGGGATGGTACCCTACGACTTTTGGATTCAGTTATCCGCGAGGTGTCGTAGTCCCGTGAGAACAGACGTACTGAGGACAGTTGTTTCGTGCTAAGGCACGATATAGTAACACAGTAGGTACACTGCAAAGCAGAGTACTGCGCACCGGTACAACACGTCGAGGGAACGGGAACGGACCTGATGTGTTTCGAGGACACCTAAATCAAAAAGAATATTTGCATCGATAAAACTTTTTCCGGAATACGTTTTTCTTTGATGCTTGAGAAAGAAAGAAAGAAAGAAAGAGAGAGAGAGAAAGACCCCACGAGAAATCGGTGGGTCCCTACCCCCACACACACCCTCACCCTTTCCCTCACATATATACTACTTGATTTTTCGCCCAAAAACTTTCCTAAGGTTTTCTTCAGCCGATCAGAATATTTCGGTCATGCGGCCACACACGCCCGACTGACTTTACAATCGAAACTTCGTAGCTGAGACTCGTACGATTGGATTTTACGCTTTTCTAAGCAATATCGGGAAAATTTCTATTACAATTCGGAGCATTGAAATCACCGAGTAGCAGAGAGAACTTGTATCGGTGGAAGGGTGGAAGGATGGGTAGGAAGGAAGGAAGGAAGGAAGGAAGGAAGGAAATGAGAGGGAGAACGAGAGATTCAGTTTGCGACCGCAATTTGTTTCCAAAATGTCCACCTCGTTTGGGGTTTGGGGCTATGTAATTTGAGGAATAACTTATCATAGGAAAATAACGTTTTACAACATGGGCCTCTCCCCACCCCGCCCCCCATCCTTTTCCACCATATTATCTAATCGAAAAGGAATAGGAAAAGAAAGATAGAAAGATTAAATGAATAAATAATTTCCACTATTTCGCGTAAAGTGGCCTTGTTTTTCTTTTACTTTTACTTCGGTAGTAGTAGTAGTAATAGTAGTAGTAGTAAAGAATTTCTATGTAATATATGTAAACGATCAAAGTGCCGACGATAACTTTTCTTTCGGCGACGTTTTCGAGGAAGAACGGCCGCCGGATGTTCCATCCCTTTTAGCCTTGAGCACCGTTTCTATCCGTCCGGTTGGATGGTATTTAGATAGGACGCCGATTGTGTTTCCAATTTAAGATCAAGAGGGTATAAACTAACTCGATGGACGTTTACGCTTTGCAACGCGTCAGGATCCGTAGAGCGTAGAGGAGATTTAGTTGGGGCGTTGCGGTGCATTTGATCCGGTTAACGTAGTTTCTAAGCAGTTTAGCGAAGTACACCCTAGCAAAGTCTCACCAGCTACCAGCTAACCAGCTAGCTAGCTAGCTAGCTGACTGGCGAGGAAGAAAAAGAAAAAAAAGAAGAAGGAAAAAAAAGACCCACCGAGTTAAAGTATTCACCGAAAGGTAGATGCCGTATGTTGTTTTTTTTTCTTCTTCTTTTCTTTTCCTCCAAACTTTTCTCACTGGCCAAATATTGCAAGAGTTTTCCCAAGAAGTCTTTTGGTACCGCCACCTAGCACGCGCTAACATTTCATATTATCGCGCAAACTTTTCCCACCGGTGTGTCTGCCTAACACCACCGAGGAATCGTGTTCCCTGTTCTCCTCGTGCCATCCTAAAGCCAAAGTATAGTAATAGGAACGAGCTACATCTCTAAAGCATAAGTAAAAGCGATGGGAAAGCTGGTGTGCTCGATGTTCCTTGTGCGCAACCTATTATAGACGACGTTATACAGGGTGTCAGTGGTGGCCCAAGCTAACGACTTCCTGATGAGCCAATGTAGACCACAACTTCTTCCTAATGGACTCCCCTATCCTTCGATATCCTACTTAAAGTGGCTACACGAGAATATCATCGCATGCTATGCTTCTCTCTTCATGAACCTTGTCATCGTTGTTAGAGATATCCAATGAATTTCTAGTTGCTATCGGCGATATATTTTCTCTATCTCTCTCGTTTATTTTTTTTTTATTTTTCTTTTATCGCCTAATTGTTTGGAAAATTTAAATAATAATAATTAAACAAAAAATAAAAATTATAAAATTACCTATCTCTCATTTTCTATTTTTGATTCGACGATAAAAGGCATGAAAAAAAAGATGAAAAAAAAAAAAAAAAAAGAAAAAGTTGGTGCATATTAAACAATTCGTTTTACGTATTTGCCAAGTTTCTCTTGCTCGCTAGTTCGTACTTATTAGAGAGGCGGTACACAAGAAGTTAGCTTGGCACACAAACGAAAGTAACTAACTTCGTTTCGTTTCAAGCAAGGAACGAAATCAAACAGGTTCGAACTTTTGGTAAGTAAACCGCATCCGAAGGACAGCTTCCGTTTGCTTGGCCGCCTTTGAAATCGAATGCCCGACTACGACTACGACTACGACTACGACTACGACGACGTTAGACGTCGACGAGGAGGACTTTGCGCACTTAACGTTCTCCCCAATTGGAATGCTGATAAATATGCTGATTTTCCGGATTCTTTGACGAGTACCTTTCAAACTTTCTCTTTTTGGTTGGTCCCTCAATTTACTCTAACTGCAGTAACGTATTTTAAATATATTTTACAAAATTTATTTCTTAAATCCCGTCTAAAAATATTTTCTACAAATAACAATGACTTTTTCTGTCAAAACATCCTATCTAAGATTCGAAAAAAAAGATTTCGCTTATATATTCCCTTATATATACGTATAGAAAAGATTTTTCACGAAATATTTTCTCCACACAACTACATATATCCGATTTAGTGATTGGAGTATACGTAATCCTCTTCGAGTGATTCCTTCAACGTACCTTCGAATCTTAAAACGTTCAATGGCATCGTACTCGACTCCGTACTCCAATGGACTTGGAAATAAAAGAGCAACGAAGAGGTTTGCGCTACAGAAGGGAAGGATATACAGAGAAGGGAATAAGAGGGACAAGAGGGTGGCAGGGTGGGAGGGAAGGGGGTTAGGCGGAAGGATGAGAGAAAGACTAGAAGGGAAAGGCACACTATACATATATATATCGTTGGGTGAATTATGAAACAACGTGTTTAATGACGCGCCGGATCCAGCCCACTGTAAATTTCGCAGGAGGGGTTGAAGTTTTAAACCCCTCTGTGTAGAAGAACCCCTTACCATTGTCATTCTTCTCGTACGACTCTCATTCCAGTGCCATGGCGTCTCGTCGTCTTCAGAGAAACCCTCATTGACTTTCTCCGCACGTTTTCCTCTCCTCGTCTCTCTCTCTCTTTGTTCCTCTTACTCCGTGCCTCGTCCACGACCCGGATACCAGAACACATTTTTCAGTTATTAGATACTCATTCCTAATTTTCTTCTTGCGCTCGTTTTTCTTTCTTTCTTTCTTTATTTATTTCTTTGCGTATAGGATATTAATAATAAATATATAATCTAGTCTTTTTTTTTCTTTTCTTTCTATATCAATCCATCTATATGTTTTTTATTTATTTATTTATACTCCATCCCTTTCGCAGGTTTGGAGAGCTTCCGATACAATTTTCCTTTTTACAAAAATTCAACAAACAACTATTATATATTCTATCTCAATAAATTTAAACTTTAAAAACAAAACTGAAACTACAATTAATTTTTTTTCTTTTTTTTTTAACTAACTAACAACATAACAATTCATCAATCCATATATATATATATATATATAATTTTAATTACGTATCTCGAGGTAACATCTGAGAATATCATCGTGTATAGTAGTGGTTTGATAGATTTTCTTATTATCGGAACGTACACGTAATAGTACCCCCCTTCCCCCCTCCAGCTCCGAGCAATAACCAAGTTAATAATAGAAATCGTCGAATGACTTTTACGCCAGTTAGATATCATATCAGAGCATGTGTGTATATATATATATATATTCTTGCCTTTTTCGAATAATGTAGATAAAAGGAGGATGAGGTGATGAAACGAAGGGATGGGGGTATGGGTGGGGGTGGGAAGGGAACGGTGGGTAATCAAGTCCGAGAAGAGGGTCGCGAACCGCGTTTCTCGTTGGACGCTCCTTCGTCATCGCGTCTACGCCCTGACTTATTGCCCATTATCTTATACGCTTAAGCACCGAAGAGATATCGGTCCTCCCTGGTAAAGAATATTTTTAATAAAAGCTTCACCCTCGTTGCTCGTTGCTTACCCTCTCGTTCTCTCTTCCTCGGTAGTCTCTTGCTTGCCTTGCTTGCCTTGCTTGCTTGTTTGCGATCGATCGTCGTTCCCATTCTTCTTTCTCTTGCGTGCATTACGAAGAAGTACATATAATCGTGTCTATCCAACGAGACTGTTCCTTGTGCAATAAAGCTTTTGTGTCCTGCTTGTCTAGTAGGATCACAACAAGTTAATAATACCTACCCACCCCCTCTTTATAGATATATCTATGTATGATATTTATTTTTTTGTTTTTTTTTTTTTATTTTGTGTCACATCAGATAAGATTATAATAGTTTTCTCGAATGGAAGGGTTTAAACACGTACACGTGATAATATATTATATTTATCTCTTGATTTTATAACGATTATTTTTTTCTTCTTCTTTCTTTTTCTTTTTTGTATATATGTGTGTATGCGTGTGAACAGTAATGACACGCGCAAATCGGACGATGGGATAGTGTTTGTGAGTTAGAAAAAGAGAAAAGAAAGAATGAAGTTAATTGGTGGTTTTAACCATTTTAAAACAGTAAGCAGCTCTTATGTACTTACATTCATACACGAACACATACACACTTACCACCGTATGAACGTACAAACGTCCGATCTGACGTATTTAGGTTAACCAGCTTTGTTCAGGCAATATCTACCGCTGCGAGTACTTAATTAACGCGAACGATAGTCACACACGAGGTCAGGGAGATTCATTTAGTGTCTTTTACTCTTCCCATTATTTTTGAAAGTTTATCTACTGACAGATTCAAACGTTGATCGTCTAATATTCCTATAACATTTCGATTTTACGAAAGAATATTATTCAACATTCCGGTCAACGTGGGTACCATACTTTTACAATCATCCTTTTTCTCTAAGAATATTCTAGTAACGTCTGATCTTTTCTCCGTGCACCTGCATTCTACTGCAACTTCTAGTCGCCTTAGTTTCGTCGTTTGAAAGACGAGCTAGGCCCCTCCCTCCCTCTCCCTCCCCCTCCACCCTTTCCTTCTTCTCTCTCTCTCTTTCTTTTTCTTTCTCGTATTACTGAGAATATCCTTAAAACGATGGTCCGCTCGTGAGGAAGTTTTCTACCAGAATACTTGGGATCGCTCGATCTTCGGCCCGTCAGATTTGTACTCTCCTTGAGACACGTTTGAAAAATGTGATCTACGGTAGTACTGGAATAAAAACCGGACCAAGCGAGAGAAGAATATTGAAAGAGAGATTTATACGAATAAGAGGAAGGAAGTAAGGAAGGAAGGAAGGAAGGAAGGAAGGAAGGTCCAGTTAAAACTTAAACGTTCGGAGAATAAACAAAATGAAATATTGAATACTTATTAATGTCAATTATTTAGATAAAAATCAATAAGATTTAATATAGAATTGTTATATTATATTAAATATAATACGAGATGATATATATAATGTAATATATATTGTAACAAAAGGCTATTGTAATAGCCGAAGAGAAATCGATTTGCATTGGTAAACAGGTACACCTTATTGCAACTTTGATAATAATCGATCGATCTTGCGCGTTACCTCGAATTGCCCCCTAACTCCATGAGCATCGTTCAAGTACGTTGATTAATAGTATTATATATACAAGAAACGATCGATTTAAATTTATCTATCAGAATTATTCTTTAAGATGATAAGCTATTATTGTTTCTTGCAAGCGAAAGTAACACGGGGGAAAATCATGAGTACATATGCTAATCGTTTTTGAAATTCTAAAAAAAAAAAACAAAACTTGTAATTCTTTCCATTTTTATAATATGAACATTGTGTTTAAGTTAAATAAACCTTGAATACTAATACGTAAAACGTGTTACGAGAGTATATTATGAGTATATACCAAAGTTGACTTGTCAGCTAGTTCCGAGAAACATAATCGATAAGTCGGCAACGAGGCGGAAAAGTATCTTAAACGTTTAGAAATGTTTTCGAGTTAGAGGAACCATAAGGATTTAGTTTCCGCGTCACAAGTTTCCTTTACTTTCCTTTTTGGAAAATTCGTGAGAATGGGTGGTGGTGGTGGTGGTGGTGGTCGCGTTAATGGAACGACGTCGCGCTTTTTGGGGTATCTCGCTATCGCGATACGAATAACTATCGAACTTTAAAAGTATCTTGCAGAAAGGGTAAAGAGAGAGAGAGAGAGAGAGAGAG
>NW_014569567.1:583985-598525 GCF_001313835.1 Polistes canadensis | reverse complement strand
GAGAGAGAGAGAGAGAGAGAGAGTGAAGAGGAAAGAAATGTACGGATGGAAGAAAAGTACGATTGCTATAATTAGTTTAGGAATTTTTTAACAAGAAGATAGTGTAAGAGAGAAGGAGGAAGAAAAAGGTCATAGTTTCTGTACTTTATAAACGTTGAATGACTTTCGAAGCAAATGGAGAAGCGCATCGTTACTCCTCCTCGTCGTCTGTTTCACCGTCTAATGGACGTATGGATGGATACTCTGGCGCTCGTGCAAATGTATAAGCGCATCTACCCAAGTACCTAACTATGCCACTTAAGACTCCTCCTCCTCCTCCTCCTCCTCCTCCTCTTCCTCCTTCATCACCCCTCCATCGTATCTCTGAATCTTTCTCTCTTATGCTACCCGATTTTCCCGTTCTCTCTCTCTCTCTTTCTCTCTCAATGTAGCTGCGTTCTCTTTTCATTTTCAACCCAACCATCCTTGGCTTCCGAAATTAGAAAACTTTTTATGTACGCCAATTTTTAACCAGCGCACGCTCTTCAGTGGTAATTACTTTTTAAGCTTCTCCTTTGCATATTATCTTCGGTGGTGGTGGTGGTGGTCGTCGGTGGTCGTCGTCGTCGTCGTCGTCGTCGCCGAGATGGCGGCGAGCATGTTGTAATTTAAAATTTGTATCCTTCGAGAATCACTCTTTAAATATCTGTCGACGTTGAACGATATAACCAAAATCCTTATATTATTTTCTTTATTTAAGTTCTGTTTTTCTTGATAGTAACCTTTGCCAAACTGGTGTTCTTGCTTTCTTCTTGGATTCAAACTCTACTCGTGGAACCTCCGATAGTCATGAATTTCCTTATTTCGTGAAAACTCGTCCTTGTTCTCTCTCTCTTTCTCTTTCTTTCTTTCTTTCTTTCTCTTTCTCTTACTTTACGTTAAAACTCCTTCTACGAGGATGGTTTTTGTAAGCGGTACTCAGTATCTCCCTGGCAATACATACTATACCGTCGTTACTGCCGGCGCCGCCATCGCTTTTTAGTCTGAGAACATTTCAGCCACTATTACGTAATTATTCTTCGCACGGCGAACGTTTTGTTCGGTCGTCGTGGAGGAGGACGCCAGGGACGACGTCGTCTCCTGCCGTCTCTCTCTCTCTCTCTCTCTCTCTCTCTCTCTCTCTCTCTCTCTCATTTCTTTATTTCTTCCTTTTCTCCCTTTTTATTTTCTTGCCACCCACCCTACCTACCTACCTACCTACCTCCCTCCCTCCCTCCCACCCAGCAGCCCACTCCTTCTCTTCTTCCTCCGGTCCCTTTTTCTGCTCCAGAGATCTTCCTGTTTTCGCCGGGGGAACGGGAAATACATCTGCTAATTTGCATAGTAAATTTGCGTAGCGCACCGTAACGTTTCCGAAGCGCCGCTACGGTCTCTTTCGCTCGGACGACGAGAGAAAAGAGGTTGGATGAGTAGGATGAGAGAAAAGAGAATGTTGTTACCAAAGAGTAAGAGAAAGAGAGTGAGAGAGATAGAGAGTGAGAGTGAAAGACAGAGGGTTAAGGATAGGGGAAGGGAAAGGGGTAGAATTGAAGTAAAAGAAAAAGATAAGGAACAGAAAGAAGAATTCTTCTTCTCTTTCTGTTCTGCGGACTGTTCGGTTCCGCACGGTACCACTTTGTAACGCAGCGTGTGTCTCCGGTAAGAAGAAGAAGAAGAAGAAGAAGAAGGAGAAGAAGATAAAGGTACGATCGTGTATATGCTTGGCGAACATCGATAAAACGCGCGCCGATTTACAAACAATGAAATATCGATGCTATCTCACTAAGAGACGTTGGTAACCTTCCTTCGTCTTTTCGATCGTTCCTATCCTTCTTCTTATTCTTATTCCCTTTTTTACCCTTTCCATTTTATTCTTTTTTTTTTTTTTATTTGTATTCTTATTCTTATTCTCCATTCTCTAACTTCATCCCATTTATTCTTTTACCTCTTCCGTTCGACCATTCCAACCAAATGACTCGGACTCACCGAACGTCGATTGAATTCTTCGTATTACTTCATTACGCGATTATTGCTGCATCAATATGTTTGTGTCCGTTTGAATGAATTTAAATTACGTATAGTTTTGTTGTTGTTGTATTTATGAATTCATTAATAATGATGTTTAACTCGTCGTCATTTTATTTTTATCGATGATACGACGACAACGACGACGACGACGACTTATCGACGCCATTTATACTATTTTGCGAAAAGTTTTACGTTTAAAATGTGAGCTTTATTTTTCTTTTTATTCTTCTTTCTATTGCCACCTACTTGTTCGAGAAAGATACGCGAGAATAGAAAATGATAAAAATTGAAAGGAATAAAAAAAGAAAAAAGAAAAGGCTCGAGAATATTGCCCAGAGAAAAAAAAAAAAGCTTCAAGATATCATCCTTCCTGTCTCTCGAATTATCGTCGAACACGGCGGCGGCGCCATTGAATCGACGCATCGAAGCACGAAGACGAATCAGTGTGGGTATAGATATCTACCTACGTGTTTCACTGTGATATATACGTATGCGTATATATATATATGTATATTAGTTATACGTGTATATAAGTGTAACACACACGGTTGGTCGTTTCGAGGGCCTTCCACTTCCGTGTCATTTCGCGACAGTAACCACGAGCCGTCCATTATGAAACCGGAAGCGTCTGATTACGTTGCTACCACAGTGTTCACTCCTCCCCTCTCCTACTTTCAAACCCTCGTCCACCTACTTTGGATTTATTTTTTCTAATTGGTTAATTGGTGGTGACTGCTACCGCGTATTTTCACAAAGAAAAAGATCCGAATAATGGAATTGTTACGAATGTGGGATAGAATGTGGGGTTATCTTTGATATAATCTTTTTTTATTTATTAATTTAAACCTTCACGTTAAATGAATATCTAAATGATTTTTAAATATAATTAATTAAATAAATAGATTTAAATATAGAATTAATACAATGATAGATATTACTTTTAGTTCAATCTAACGATTAATGTTTATTTTTTATTGTTACAGGTAAGTTCCTGAAAAAGAAAATGAACACACTTATGGTGATCATGTGGGAGGAAGGAAACGACGGAACATCCGAACAACAGGTCGTATAACCGAGAAAATAGGAGCTCAATTGGCGCGGAAACTGGCTCGCTTAAGTCGAGCCAAATCGCGTAAACAGGGAGTATAAAAAAGATAGTAGAACCGGGGAGTTGATTAGAAAGGCCGCGACCAGGGTTTTACAAGGGTGGATTTCTGAAACGACATACCTACGCTTCGGGGGGTTGGCGGGGACGGGGACGGGGGGATGGATAGAGGGGCTGGGTGTGCTGCTGGTGAAACGAGCGAAAAGTCGTTAACGACGGTTTAAGCTCGCGACTGAATAATAGATCGTATAAGTTCCTCCCTCGGTTTTAAGTAACGCGAAGTAACGCTCTCTTTGCCATAGGGGCAAGAAGGGTACTCTCCTTTATTACATATTTTTATATTTGATATTTTTAGAAATATTTTAGCTTTTTTCTTCTTTTTTTTTAAATACTGTTAAAGAACAAGAAAACGTAAACGATTTTCGATTATTTCAATGAAATCGAATTAACATATCTATAATGAAATAATAATTTCTTCGTTATACGGGATTTAATTAATATACATATATATATATATAGGAAAAAATTATTTAAACATTTTTCTTATTCTTTTTTCTGAATAATATTAATAAGAAAAAAAGAGAAATTACGTATTGTCGAGAATTTCAACAATTCTAAAGCATAAACACTATCACCAAATTCACGTTGTTTTCGCTCGATAAGAGATCTTTTCGGTAAGAATATCTCCAGTGGATTATCTCGATGCGAAAGCTCATAATTGCTAATAGCTCGAACTAACCGGCTCTCTCTTCTCTCTCTCTCTCTCTCTCTCTCTCTTTCTCTCTCTCTCCGTCCCTCTTTCTCCTTGTACTCTTCCTCATCCTGTTGTTTCTCCTCTTCCTCCTCCTCCTCCTCCTCCACCTGCACACACTAGCTCGGTTCTCTCGCATTCTACCACCACGCACCACGTATATACGTCGTTACCTAAAGTTTCGCAATCAACGGTGCAACGAGCGTGCAACCTTGTTCTACCAACAATGTAGCTCGTCGTCGTCCGGGCAGCTGAAAGAAACGATAGCACGAAATTGCCAGGCGTTTTCGAAGCTCGCACACGAGCTCCATGGCTCACTGCGAAAAGTGAAAAAGAGAGAGAGAGATAGAGATAGAGATAGAGAGAGAAAGAACGTTTTATTAATAAGACAACGTTAGAAAATTCATCGACGTTAACGTACTTACATCATTTTACCACCGACATAATATTACATTAACTCTAGGTAACATTATTAGAGTCTTTCTACGTATTGGCGCGTTTCGCGAATGAAACCATTTAAATATAGAACGATCGAGAGTTAAATTTATGCATCGGCGTCGATCTGTTCTATCTATTTAGTTAGCTAGCTATTCTATCTATCTATTCAATGTCTTTCTATATTTTTCTAATTTTTTTCATGTTTCGATATTAAAAAAAAGAATAGTTTCTTTAAAATCTCTTTTGCCTTTTTGTTTTCATTACGAATTCAATGTAATTATTATCTCTATCGATAATTTTAATTCAATCGATTTTTGATATTTAATTTCTTTCCAATCTACCGAACGTGGCATTTTGAAAATAATTACGAGTCGTGAAAGATCAATTGACGCGATCTCGAAGTTTTATTCTTTTTCTTTTTTTTTTTTTAAATCAAATAAGAATAATTATATATGGAAAATATATAATACGAGATAGAAAAAGAAACAGAGAGACTGATAGAGTGAAAGGGTAAAAATAGGAAGGAGGGTTTAGGGGGGGTATAATTCTCTTTAATAATCATCGCCAATGCAACAAACGATGCTCAAATAATTTTGATAAAACGACCAAGTGTCGCACGAGTACTCGAAAAGTTAGAGTGAGTGAATGAATGAATGTATGTGTATGTATGTGTGTGAAAGAGAAAGAGAGAGAAAGTGAGAGAGAGAGAGAGAGAGAGAGAGAGAGACGGAAAGAGAAGATTTTTGTAAAATTATCGTTATATTCGCGATGCTAAAGCGATGACAATTTTTGTTGAAAAATGTCTTCCAATTACGAGGAAGCGCGCGTGGCGAGCTTAAAAAAAAAAAAAAAACAGAAAAAAAAAACAGGAAAAAAACAGAAAAAAGAAAGAGAGAGAAACGAGAACGCGTGGTTTGAAGCACGCTCCTCGGCTGTTTGTTGAGTTTTAACGAGTCCTCGCGCAAAATTAACTTCGTTAGCGGTGCTTGCGCGTTAAGCACGCGAAAATTTCGTTTTGAAAAAGTATCGAAGTTAACTGTGAGTTTGGCAGCGAGAAAGCGAGAGAGAGAGAGAGAGAGAGAGAGAGAAATGGCTGACAGACAGACTGACAGACAGACTGACTGATCCTTGTCCACATTTCTCTTTTGTTGAACATCAAACGAAGTGAGTATTTGGTGTCATTAAAATTTAGGATTTCTCTCTCTCTTGCTCCTTTTTCTTCTTTCATTTCCTCTTTCAATTTCTTCTTCTTTTTCTTCTTCTTCTTCTTCTTTATTTTCTTCAAAAATCGAGGAGGAAACGTCTAAACGCAAGACGAACTCCGACTTTCGAAGCGACGTGTCGCTATTCGTTGAAAACAACGAGCACACAGCTTTCAATAAGAAACTTTCGGTGTAAGGGTCCAGGTGCGCCGGCCGAACTTCCTTCTGTGGTGAGAAAGAAATAGAAAGAAAGAAAGAAAAGAAGGAAGGAAGGAAGGAAAGAAGAGACAGGGAGAGGGAAAGTGCTAGGCGCCAAGGGAATAAAAGTTTTGTTGGTTTTTAAACCAGTTCCGCGCTTTTTTTGAACACCTTTAAGACTACATGCTACAAATTTTCCACCTTTACTTTCCCTGCCCATCTCTTTTCTTTCTACCTTAGGCTATAACACCTTTTTCTACATTTTTTCTTCTTCTTTTTCTTCTCTCTCTCTCTCTCTTTCTCTTTCGTTTCGTTTTTTCCTATCTTTCATTCTTTGTCCGTTAAGTTTCTTTAACCAGTTTTTCTCTTTCTAACGCGTATCTCCATTAAATGAAATTGATACGAAATTTATCGACGAATAAATATATTTTTATTCAAGTTTGTGTTTATCGAGTGTCGTATTTTCTTCCAAATATTTTTACTCGATATTTATAATAAAATAACAATTATATATATTATTTACAATTTTCTTTCGTAATACCGCGTAACAAAATCTATTTACATTAATTGACTAATTTATTTCACATATGTAATTTTGTCCAGTTAAATAAGATTAATAATTAATATATTGTAATATCTAGAGTAGATTTATTTAAATGAATATTTTTGAAGTATCGTTATCTATTTTAAACGTTATCATTGTTTTTATCACGAGACAGAGTAATGACATGATCTCTCTCTCTCTCTCTCTCTCTTTCTCTTACTCTCTTTCCCTTTTCTATCTGTGAGTGAACACAAATGGAAGAACTCGCTCTAACTTTTGCCGTTTGAAAATGCCACGGGTAGTGCTTTTGCTGGTAGCGACGTTTTCGATTACGTTTTCCCTCGCGATTCTCCCTTTTCGTCGAGCGTACTCGGTTAACGCTCTCGGCTTTTTTACTTCCTTCGTTTTCGAGTCGTTTCGTCTCGACGCCCTTCGAGTCTCGTTCGAAATCCAACGACTTCGAGATCATCTCTACTATCGAACTTTGTCGAACAACAATCCCCCCAC
This sequence comes from Polistes canadensis, assembly GCF_001313835.1. Taxonomy (NCBI): domain Eukaryota; kingdom Metazoa; phylum Arthropoda; class Insecta; order Hymenoptera; family Vespidae; genus Polistes; species Polistes canadensis. The sequence goes on along the minus strand of NW_014569567.1, from coordinate 591,734 downwards.
CCCCACTCTTGTCCTTTTTATATTTCTTTGCATTGTTTTTACTCTACGTTATCCGCAAAAAAAAATTAATTTCCAAAATATAATAATATTTTTAATAAAAGCAGACCTGTTTCTTTTTTTCTTTTCATATAAAAATTAAACAACTTGTTGACTCTTATATTGCATTCAGAAAAAGAAAAAAAGAAAAAAAGAAAAAAAGAAAAAGAAAACGATTATATAATAAGGAAATTTAGTTGCGCTATTAAAAGAAAAGCAACTCTTTTAAAAAAATTGCATTCTATTTTGTGGTATCGCACACAAAACACAATGCTTACTCTTCACGAAGAAGAAGAAGAAGAAGAAGAAGAGAAAAAAAGGCTCTTTTGTTCACGTCAATAATTCGCAATATGCAAGGATTTTCTTTCTTCTTTCTTTTCTTATTTTTTTCTCCCCTTTTTTGTTTTATCAACGACGATAGCTGAAAAGCAAGTACTCGCTTGCTTACTTGCTTGCTTGCTTGCTTGCTTGCCTACTTGCTTGCCTACTTGGTTGCTTGCTTACTTGCTTGCTTGCTTGCTTACTTGCTTACTTGCTTCTGGTCGCAAGGCAAAAGCTGCAAGAAAGGAACGTACTCGAGGAGTTCGTCGACGACTCATTAATGTTTTCGAAACTGGCATTAGCGTGCACTTAAGAGTCTTAAGATAACGTAGTTTGTGTGTAGGTAAGTTGAAGTTGTCGGGAAAACGCTCGTTCCAAGTACTCGTACGCTACTTCTCTAAATCTTTTTTTTTCTTTTTCTTTTTCTTTCTTTCCTCCATCCCCCTTTCCTTTTCTTTTCTTTTCTTTTCTTTCCCCTTTCCTTTTCATTTTTTTCTTTCGAACAATCTTTGCGCGAGAGAATGAGAAACTTCGATTATCGAGTACGATTTTGTGGGAAAAAAAAACAAACGAAGAAAATACTTATCACGTGTTGGTGAGATTAATGAAAGGTTAAGAGTAATAATCGAACTTTCGAACGGATCATTCAAGATTTATTATACCGAAATTAATCAATCGCAATCGTGTTATATAAATTATCCAACGATATATCGCACGTTTCTTAAAATTGATCAAAGTTTCATTTCGTTTACGTTATAAATTCATTTAGCGCGTTATTACTAATCAGAAAGCGTACTGAAATTCATGTTTTAACATTAACATATACATATGCGTACTTAAAATATTAAAATTCCATTCTCTAAATTCTATATAAACATTTTAATGATCGTATTATAACATATACTCATTTCATTGATAACATCTGATATTTAATATTCATACACATTTACATACCTACTTGATATATTAAAATTCCATTCCCCGGTGAGATAATTTCGAGAACTAACTTTCAAAACACACTCGAATAATACGGAAAACATCGACTGTATAACGTTTTTTACTAAAAATATTTAACGGTTTAACCTTTCTAAACAAATTTTCTTATCGTCGATAATTAGAGAAAAAGAGAAAGGAGATCAAGTATATGAAAAACGACTTGCTGTTTTTAGATAACGCTTTTGGCATAATTATRATTGACTTACATTGATTGCGATTATCACTGTTTTCCAATAAGAAAATAGTTCAGTGATCGTCCAATGTAATGCCTTGATATTTCCATACTCCTTACCAATCTTCTTCGAATGCTGAAAAATGTAAAAACGGTATTAAAAAAAGTATCAAATTTATTTCGCATATACACGTGCGTGTTTTRTTACTGTGCAAATGATGTGCATATGTGTATGTGTGTGTATGTACTGTTGGCAAGTGATGTATATGTATATACATTTATTAATTAGAAAATCGTTAAAAAATAGGATAGAAAACATTGTATCTAATGTAAATGAGTCAAAAAAATGTATAATACGTACGGTAGGAACAATTCTAAACACGTCACGTTGGTAACCGAGARGAATAATGAYTGAGAAMGGTAGAGGTGTGTAAGAGGTCAAGTTTATCGAAAGAACAATTTTTTGATCATTTAATGTTTTGTTTATACGTATATACATACATATCTCACTCCTCAGCCRGTATTTATATTCGAATGTTKTTTTTATTCCATTAAACATTTCGTCGTCGAGTTATAACCTTCGTGTACGTTCGCTGTTCGTCGATTGTATTCGTAACTTTGTTCGTAATTTATTGTCAGTCTTCTTCGACGCGTCGAGATGTATACATATGATATTAGAAAAGTGTCAAATTTATTTCGCGTATACGCGCGCGCGCGTGTGTTTTTGTGTATGGGTGTGTGTGTGTGTGTGTGTTTTATTGCTGTGCAAATGATATGGATAGCTGCGTAGGTGTGTCTACTGTTGGTAAGTAATACACCTACATATATGTGCGTACGTGTATATGTCAGCGTTGCAACTAATTATTTCACGAATTCACGTATTTTACGAACTAAAAGTTAATATATCTTATTTTTTTTTGTATTATGTTCGGTATCTTCGTCGAGTGTATTCGTAACTGTTTTCCATAATTTATTATAATTTTTGATTAAACGCGATGATATACATATACGTCAAAAAATATATTTTATAATATCAAATTCTAGATGGAACCGAGTAGTAATTTTTAACTAAAAATGTATCAAAGTTATCCGAAACAAAAGGCCATCCCCATACGTCTTTTCGGACGATAAAATATTCTCACATTTTTATATCTTGGATAAAAAAAAAAAGAAGAAGAAGAAGATCGGGGTCGGATAATAATTATAATAAAAAGGTATCTGCTAAGTGTGACGAGGGAGTTTAACGATAGTGTAATTGGTATCATTCATTCAGTAAGGCAATTAGGGTGGAAATATTCTTTAACGTTTTTTCCTCTTCGTCGTCGTCGTCATCGTCGTCGTCGTCGTCGTCGTCGTCGTCCTAGTCGTGTTCTGGGTTTAATGAAATATGACGAAATTGAGGAGAATAAGTGCCGTTAGGAATGGATCGCAATAGTTTTCACGAACCCACTACTCGCTCTTTTTTCTTTTTCTTTTTTTTCCCTTTCTTTTCTCCGGTTTTTCTCTTTCCAGTTCTCGATCGACGACTCATCTTCTTTCCAGGAGTTGCTGAAGCATTCGAAACGATCGAGATATCCCGCGGCTCTTGGGGCCGTGTCAACCTTTCGAGGGCGCCCCATTGTCCTGCGCCTTTCAGTCTCGGAAATGAAGTAATGGAAACGCGGTTGGGTTCTTCTTCTCTCCCTCTTTCCTTCTCTGCACGACTCTCGCTTTAGTCTTTCTTTCTTTCTTTTGTTTTTTTTTTTGTTTTATCCCACTTCTCTTCTACTTTTCTCTTCTCTCTCTCTCTCTCTCTCTCTCAGTTTCTCTTATTTCTTTACTTCATATTCTCCTTTTCCCTTCTTCCTCCTCATTTTTACCGACTCGGCCCGTTACCCGCGACTATTACTATACTTCGGTTAGCAGCAATCGTATTAGAACCACGTTTTGCCCTACGTCATAAAGCTTTCTTTCTTTCTATATTTCTCTCTCTCTCTATGGTGTGCTACGGTAAAGAGTGTGCAACGTTATCGCAAAGACTTTTTCGCTAAGAGAGAAGAGACCGACCACCTCCTTTCGTGGAAATGATTCGTGCTATGTAGTATATACCTTCTACCTTAGAAAACCTTTCTCGATTATCTCGAGTACTTTTGAAAGCACAAAGCCGACGGAGAAAAAGAAATAGAAAAAGATGGAGATAGAGAAAAAGATAAAGGGAGACAGGAAAAGCTGCTGCCTGCCTGCCTTCCATGTCTCATACTGTTTGCTGTCGAAATTTCCGAAGAATAGATCAGCCCAATAAGTAGAACTCGGTATTAACCTTTTTCTCTCTCTCTCTCTGTTTCTCTTCATAAGGAGGATGGAATCGTAGATAGGGTGGTGATAGTGGTGGTGGTGGTAGTCCAACGAGCTTGATCTCGGAAAAAGTTCAAAGCTTTGTGAGACAGAATGGATTTTAAAGCGAACGAAGTAGCCAATAACTTTTATCTTTAACGACTAACGTTTTCTATTTCCTTTTCTTTCATTCTTCTTCTTCTTCTTCTTCTTTTTTTTCTTATTATTATTTTTCCTTGTTTTTCTCCCGTTCGTAGATATTTTCTTTCTCCCTCGGATATATAATATAGTACTTCAGGTAGAATTGAGTACTCAGCTCGCGGCATTTAGAGCTCTGCATTTCCAGCTATGTGTCACGAGTTTATATCACCCGACCAACACACTCGAATTCTATATTTTCTTTTTTTTTTTTTTTTTATCCGATCCGTTCTTTCCTTATCTTTTTCTTCCTCTTTTAGTCCATCTTTGCTATCATATTTTTTTTATTCTTTCATTCGTTTCTTTTCGTTTCGTTTTTCTACTTTTACGACACAAGCGCGAGCTTAGAAATACAGTAAAAATTGTTCTTCGCAAAACTTCTTTTTCTCTTTCGTTCTTTCATTTCTTTTTTTTTACTTACTTACCTTACTTACCTTACTTACTTACTTTGGTCACACAAGATGACGCCGAGGGGTAAAAGGCTTTCGGAGATTTCAAGTGGTAATTTATTTCCGGTTTCGCGAGGACCGTCTGGAGTGTGCGGCCGGTTGCGACAAAGGAAAACTATCCTCTTGAGTCTCGTCGATGTTGGAACGTCGGTTCTTCTCTTCGTCTTCTTCTTCCTCTTCCTCTTCTTACCAATTTTACTCTACTCTTTCTCTCTCTCTCTCTCTCTCTCTCTCTCTCTCTCTTTCCCGCACATTCTGTCCTTTTCCCTTCATTTTCTAGCACGTCTTTCCTGTTTTTCTCTCTGGATTCTCCTTGACTTTACCGTAGAAAACGTCCACGTCGTCTGCCTTCGTGACTTTGTCGCCACAAATTAGGGTGAAAAATCAGTCGCTAGGAAGGTCCATTAAAACTCTTGCTTGACTTTACTTCGCGAGACTCTCTCGCTCTCTCTATCTCTCTCTCTCTCTTTTTCTCTCTCCCTCTCGTTCTCTCTTTCTTTCTCGTTTTACGCGCTAACGGGAAACGGGAAACGTTGTTTCTGATTACGTTTGACGCTGATTTTACGGATTATTTAGAATTTCCCTTGTTCATTTGGCAAAAGGGAAACTTTGTTGTAATCTATCTATCTCTATCCTCTTATTTGGTATTCGTCATTTATTACTTTTCATTTTATCGTCTCCCTACTAATTTATGTTTTCATCACATTTCATTTATTTCAGCTTTTAATGCTATACAATTTAATCATTAAATTGAAATAACCCTTCTCCTCCCCACCCCCGGGAAATAAATACTTTCCTTAACGTTGTTTTAATTACACTTTTATTTATTAGAACGGTATTTGTAACTAAAACAAAATTACCTATTGTAATGATTAAAAAATAATATAATTCGTCCAGTATTTATATTAATCTTTATATAATATTGACCACAACAATCTCTTTTTGTTGATTCTGTATACTACTGTATATTCATCGATTGTGTGAATAGCGAATAGAAATAATGACAATGTTCTGGAAAAATAGATAGTCAATAAATAGAGGAGGGTTTTAATTAACGCGATTTTATATCTTTGAACGTGAATGCGAACATAGGACAGATGACGACACGACGCCGGCTTTGCCGTATGTAGTGGCGGTCATGTTAATTAATCATTATCCAATCGTCGATTTTCGGACGGAACGTATGCGGACGAGTAGGACGAATAATTTATCGGGACGGCGGACTAATTACTTTTTGGCGTACAATGGTAATAGTAGTAATACGCATTCGCGGTAAATTAAGCGACGTACTCGAACCATTGTACGGTACATAATGGATATTACGTCATATGGGAAATACCTATCTACCGTATGCTTGGTATATGGTAGATACCTTCTCTATGTTTGACCAACCTCTCTGACCTTCCCCCCAGCTCCCCTCTCCCCTTCTCCCCCGCACCCCACTCCACTCCCCCCACTTACTCTCATAGAACAGGTACGTACATTTGAACGTACTTCGTGCATAATAAATTACGCATAATTAGAGCGTCTTCCTCGCGAAGATGACGAGTGAAACGCGGTTAAAACGCTTTGTCATTTTCCTGATCGTTTTCGTAGATCTGCGGCAGCGCATCTTTTATTCGTTGTCGTTAGAAAGTTAACTGCGATAAAGATAGATGAATGGAATACTTTCAACGCGAATTATAAATGCTCGTCGATCGCCGTCATTTCTGCCGATGATTCGCTATTTTCTTTGCTTTTTTTTTTTATCCTTCTGTCTCTGAAGTCGTCGTAAAAGGGGAATGAAAAATAAAAAGAAAATGGGTAATAATTCGTAGCTAATTTTCTCGACAGCTGCGGGAGAAACGTTACGCAAACGTATCCGTGCGAATAGTATGCATATATATATATATATGTATATGTATGTATGTATTTTTTCTTTTTTTTTTTTTCGTCTACCTCCTCTTTTCTCATATTTTCTCTCGCGTACTTTTTATTCTTATATTATTTTTATTTAAAATAGAAAGAACGTTCAACTTACCGCTTCTTCTTCGCTTATTCTACGGATATATGTATACTTTACGGATGGGAAAAGTAAACGCTCGGAGTAGGAAAAAGTTGAGAACTCAGGAAGGCAAAGTAAAGTAACGAGCTTTAACGCCTTTTCTTTTTCTTTTTCGATAGTACACGGCTGAACAAGACACGTATGTGTGTATATATATATATATATATATATACTTACTTACTTTGTCGTTTAAAATCGCGCACGGGTATGTATCTACGAAAGAGATTTACTTAAGTCGTTACTACTAAAAATATTTATCCACGTGAGTTCTTCTCCCGTAATCCTATCTACAAGTCTATTCTTTCGAGTATTATACTTTTTTCGCGAACGTGCAAATAAAATTACAAAATATAAAATATAAATTAAAATCTATATATATATGGTCCTTTGTGTATAAATTTTCTTTTATTTTATTTTATTATTTGTTTTCTTTTTTATTTGTAAAGACGAATGATCAATTATGAAAGTACACGTGGTACGAGAGAGAAAAAAGAAGTAACAAGAATCGTACGAAAAGAATTTAAAAGCTGATTGTGAGCGAAAAATGACGATTTTTCCCCCCCCCCTTTCCTCCCTCTTCCATTTTTGTCTCATTCTCTCTCTCTCTTCACACTGACACGGCCATAAAGGCGTTACACGGCGAATACCCAGTGCCAGAATTGACTCTGTAACGAGCACCGTAATAACAAACGGGCACCGACGTAAGTCAAACGAATGGCTCTTTTACGAGTTTCGAGAAGATAGCGTGATGGCGGAGAAGAGTCGAGAGTAGAAAAGGAGAGCCTACGTTAATCTCGCTTTCTTCTACCTACCTATCCCCCCACCACCTACCCCCCCCACTCTTGTCTATCTTCTTTTTCCTTCCTTCCTTTCTTTCTTTCTTTCTTTTTCGAACCGAGCAACGAACAAGTCGAGTAACCATTAAAAAGATATTCTCGTACGAATTTTTGTTCATGTTAAAAGGAAACGAGAGAAAGAGAGAGAGAGAGAGAGAGAGAGAGAGAGAAAATTCGATAAACGAAAGTCCTTTCTTCCCCTTCTTCTTTTTTTTCTTTTTTTAAACTGACTCTTAACATGGAAAGTAACAAAGTATTATAATAGAAAAAAAAAAAAAAAAAAAGGCATACGAGATTAGAGGACTCATTATCCTTTTTGTTTTATCTTATTTTGCGCTTATCAAAAAGAAAGGTACTCCTATTTATATGGTCGTCGATAATAAT
>NW_014569567.1:580115-583965 GCF_001313835.1 Polistes canadensis | reverse complement strand
TAATCTTTTTCACGTATCAAAAAATAAAATACATTTATTTTCTTTAATATATATATGAGCAGTATTTTTGAAAAGAAAATATCTCGAATAATATCAATAATTTGTATTATTATAAATATTTTTGTCTTTTACTTTTCTTTTTTTTGTCAAATATTTTCTATTAAATGTTGACCGAATTAAAATGCACAAGTAGCAGCAGCATGTCGTGGGACAGCTCGGTGTCAGCAGTTAGGTATCGACCAGACGTATATTACCGTCACAGTCGTTTAAGGGGGTGACTCTTAGGGTACCCAGAAGTCAAAGGGAAAGAGAAAGAGAGAAAGAGAGAGAGAGGAAAATGCGCAAAGAGAAGAACCCAACGCACTTAATAAATGCCGTCGTTTTCACAGACGATGAATGCAAGTGGTTCGCACTTTAATGAAATCAACGTCGACGGTTGGAACAACGAACCTTTCTAATTTTCTCTACCTTCGTTCTCTCGTTGTTTTTTCTTTTTTTCTTTTTTTTTTTTTTTCGTTTTCCTCCTTTTCCTCTTTTTCGTTTTTTTTTTTCTTCTTTCTTTATACTTTTTCCTATCTTTATGCCGGAAAATATTTCCGTGAGACGACGCGCGCGCGCGCGCACACGAGTTTTCTACGTTTTCTCGCGCGAGGTGTTTCGAGAAAGAATAAAGTCGAGCTTTCTCTTTTATATCGAAGCTCTCGGGGTCGCAAAGAACGCGTTTTCCACCCTATCCAACACCTATCCTTTTTTCTCTCTCTCTCTCTCTCTGTCTCTCTCTCTCTCTCTCTCTCTGTCTCTCTCTCTTTCTTTCTTTCTTTCTTTCTTTCCTTCCTTCCTTCTGTTCTTTCTTCCTACTTTTTTTCTTTTTCTTTTCTTTCTATTTCTCGACAAAAGTAGCAGAGTCGTAAAGCAGATATTGAAAGTAGCGAAAAGTCGGCATTCGCAAAGAGTTAGAAAGGATATATAGAAAAGGGGTTGAAAGGAGTGGGGGGAGGTGGGTGGGGGTGTTGTCGGAAGTTACTTTCGCGGCAGACTGCCCGAATGTTCTCTATCTTTTTCTCTCTCTCTCTTTCTCTATATATATATATATACCTTTTTCTCTATTCGCGTGAGAAGTACTTGGCACGTATGTAAAAACGTAAAAACAAGAATCGAAATGTTAACACGCGGTTACAGTAAAGGGATGATCGTGATGGTGGAAGTCACGTAAGGGTGTTATTAAAAACGTGCTCATACTAGGACTTTAGTTTTTCAGAACAATTTAACTGCTTTTCACTTAAACGATTCTAATACGCACACGCGTACATCATTTTATTCATCTTGTTATTTCCTATATATATATATATTTTTTTACTAATTTTATTCTACAAGTTTTACAATTATAAATACGTTAACGTTTTTCGTTATTTCGTGATCGAATAAAATTTGTTTAAAGGTATTACGGGATATGAGATTAATGACGATAGAAAAAGTGTGAAAGTGTTTCTCTTGTAAAATTCAGGAACACTAGGAGGAACTCTCACTTTATGGTCCATTGAAACAAGGGGTATAAGCGAATACCCGTCACTGTTTCTATCTACTCTTCTAATTCAACCCTCAACCAACAGCAACCAACCAACCAACCAACCCCCCAATCTCCAGCCACCACTTGGTTATTACCGCTTGGTCTCACGGGAAGACGTTATTATCCGTGCGGATATCTCTCTACCGCGCGATCAGACTATCTCATCGTAGCTGATTGACAGCGCGGAAAAGTATATTGGACGACAGATTTCTAAGAGTTACGAATCCTGATTTGACGTTAGGTTAAATCAAACTGATTACTATCCTACGCGTCGAATCAAAAAGATTATTATAATGCTGATTAAGTTATTAGTCTTTTCTTTTATTTTGTTTTCTGTTCTCTTTTGATATTTTCTTTTTTTGGTGCAGAAATAATGAACATTATTATAGTTGGGTTTTTTTAATTCTAATTATAGTTGTACAATAAAATTAACACTTAATATTGTCGAATTAAAATCACGAATGAAGGGAGGAGAAAAAAAAAGTCCAATTCGAATGATTTTATTGTTAAAAATATACTCCCCTATGTTGATTATTATTCAACAGTTGTTCGGCATTGAAATCATACATATTTAAGTATTTAAATTCGGTATTTACAATCGGTAATTATTTTTCTACAAAAATACAACCTAACGAAATATTTTACCTTTCGAAAGATGAAATTAGATAAAATTTATCGTTTCTCATTAACGTTGCTGTCGAACCAACTGAAAATTTTCTCTCTCTCTCTCTCTATTTCTCACTTGCCTGTATACGCGTACACACATATTCATATATACACGATCGATCTATCCTATCACATGGAGGTGTATAAGTAGTGGTGCACATCGTTTCGCGACATAATATAGAATAACGATCGTGAAATCGAGTCGGTTGAGTTCTAGTAGCCCCGTTGTATCCACTTGTTCCATCGAACGCGAAAGATTTGGGGCTAAATGACGAACACCTGCGAGCATTCGACTCGATAAATACGTCAAATAGCGCGTGGTACTACTACCTTGTAGCTGACATTTGTTATCGAATGACAAGCCTGTCCCCCGTCGAAACATTTATCTTTTGTCATGGATTTGTTGTTTCGACCACATACACACCACCACCCTTCCTCTATATGTCTCTATGTATTTATTTCTCCATCCAATCAGATTGACTTTTGCTTCGATGATAATACGTTATAAACCTCTTGCAAATTTTTGTTCTCAATAAAATGCAGTGTGAGAGAAAAAAAAAAAACGTATAGAAAGAATAAATATCGATTTTTCTAATAAAGTATCGTAAAAATATAAGAAATAAATCGGTTCCAATTTTTTGTTATCCACACACACACACACACACACACACACACATACTGCGAATAATATTTTTCATATTTTATTTTATTTTATTTTATTTCGTTTCTGTCAAACAGCGAATAGAAAGAGAAAACGAGAAAGAGATCGTCGAAGGTAACGAGATGGAAATCGTGTTTTATATACAGGAAGCGGACAAATGGTGGTAACGTAGGAGTGTGTAGTATAGAAAGAGAAAAATCGAAAAAGGCCGAGCGCGCGGCGGCGGCAGCTTTTGCCTCTCGCTTACTGCGATTTGTCGGGTAGGAACTTTAGCCGGGGCAAAAAACATTTATCTTTCGGCGCGCATGTTGAACATCCGCCATTACCGCGTGCAAATTAACTCAGCGGGTTCGTTCATCCTTTCACCCTTCTCTTTTTCTCACTCATTCCCTCTCGATCTATCTACTACCTACCAAAACCACCCGGGTGAGTTCACTTCAATGTTACTCAAGAGATCCCTTTTTCACGTGTCGCGTGTCCCGTTTAGGGACTTTCTTTTTTTGATTATCTATTTAACTAATATATACGAACACATTTTATTTACTTTTTTCTTTTGTTTTTGATTTTATGATAAAATAATTGTTAGTCTAAAAAGGAAGAAAAAGAAATGACGTAATCGATGTGGAATCAAGCATCAAAAATTTACTGTTTGCATTACAGTTATATATACATATGTATATATACGTGTCATTTATACGTATGTATACATATACCGCGTATGCACTTACACACATAGTTAAATCTTTTCACGAGTATCGACGACGCGTCTATCAATTTCGGATCGTTGGTATATAGGTTTGAGAAAGGATGGGTATGAAGGTACGAACGGTGGTGCTCTCGTGAAAGGGTGAGTTCGTCGGGGGTTAAGGGGTGACTATCAACAGATGGCGTTTTAATCGTAACACAGAGCAGGCCTTTGCCAGAAGGGAGGAAATAGAGGTAAAGAGAGAGAGAGA
>NW_014569567.1:553334-578347 GCF_001313835.1 Polistes canadensis | reverse complement strand
AAAGAGAGAGAGAGAAAGATAACACACTTGTTTTCGAATAGCGAGTTCCGAATTTTCGAGTACGATTTTGGTATACACCGAGAGTACTTATGGGGGTTAAAAAAAAGTTCCACTTCTCGTTTATTACATTTATGTGACATAATTTAACAGGACGAGCTTACCATTCAACGTAACATGAAATAAATTTTACTGTGAAAAATAATATATATATACATATATATAATCTTGTACATACTTTGGGGTAAAATTCGCAAGTCGTTCAATTCGTTTCATCACGCATACGTTTTCCTTTTTCGTTAAAAGCGAAACTAACTTAACTAACTTTCGAAGAAATTTCGAGGACGATCCTTATCGTTAATTACTCGAGAATACGAAGGTGTTCTCTCTCTCTCTTTCTCTTTCTCTCTCTCTCTCTCTCTCTCTCTCTCTCTCTTTCTTTCTCTTGCTTTCCTATCGGATAAACTCTAGGACTCTCTGACAATTAAAATCATATTTCAAACGAGCTTTATGGAATACGTAATCTACTTCCTCGAGAGAGACCTGTGCTTCGCGTGATTTTATTTCAAGGTTTTTCCAATGCGACGTAGAAAAAACTTATCCGTCCAAGTCAAAGTAACGCAAAGTAAAGTAACGAAATGAAAGAAAGAAAGAAAGAAAGAAAAAGAGAGACTAGTGAGTTACATTTGTAACATGCAAAACGTTGGTATTTTTCTACCTTGATTAAGCGTATATGCTGAAGAAGAATAAGAATAAGAAGAGAGTAAGAATGAAGGAGAGTAAGAAGAGGGGAGGGGGGGGGAGGAGGGAACGATAAGCAAAAACATAGTTCACGTTATCGTGTTTAAATATATCTAAATATTTGTTTTAATTTCATCCAAATTTTTCGTAGAAAGGTATTCGAATAATTTGTCGTGCTTGCTAACTCGAACTCGCAAGATGTCACGAGATCAAACGTACATTAAAGAGAAAGAGAAAGAAAGAGAGGGGGCGAGGGAGGGAGAGAGAAAGAAAGAAAGATTATTCGATCTTTGTTCTCGATCGAGAAAATTAAGTGAGCAACTATCACGAGTTCAAAGATCATGCTCCGACTGTTTGGAACATTAATGGCTCGACAAGAGAATAATAAGACGTATAGAAGACACGCATGAAATTTGATTTCTTTATTAATCATTCTCTTTATCTCGATCACACGTGTCTTTCTTTAAATCTATTTAATTTGTTTTCAATGAAATAAGTGAGATACAATTTTTGTTTCCACGATTTTTTCTAACAGTTAATTATTAACGATAAAATGATTTATCACACACACACACACACATTTAATTGTATAATATAATATAATTATTTAAATGTATTTACCTATATTTCTCATTAACATCGTCTTCATCTATGTAAGGAAATGTAATTAATTAAGCACGCAGAGGTATGCGTGGTATCTGGTAGGAGGAAATACCAGAGCGGGGATTGAACGCTAATTAGACATTCGATACACCGAGAATCACTGGTTATTGGTCTCGGTCTTAGTTTCGCTTCGGTTGCATCCGATATAACTGCATAACGAAATATTAAAAGAAACGTTAATGTGTATACCTTACCTAATGAAAGGAATGAGCTTACTAAGAGAAAATAGGAAGAGAGAGAGAGAGAGGGAGAGAAGAAAAAAGGAGGAAATAAATATAAAGAAAGCAAAATAAACAAAAAAGGAAAAAAAGAACGATTATCGCGTTGCTTTCAAAACAGCGGACTTTACTTCTGTAGATTAAACTTCTTTTCGTAAGTAGGTCATGAAAAAAACACGTATTTGTATAATTGTATACTTTATGCGAATACCCCCATTTTTTTTTTTTTCTTCTTTTTTTTTAACTTGTGTATTATTAATTAATATTATATACGGAATATTTGTTTTGTTTCAAAATTACATTATTGATAAAATAATATAATTATNAAATAATATAATTATATTTATATAATTAAAAATATTACAATTTTTAAATATTTTCTTTTGAATTTCTAAACGATATGTTTAGCGTTGTTTGTTACGAGAATTGGCCCATGATATTTTTAGGGATATTCTGTATATATATTTAAGGATGATAGATTCAAACTTATATTTGAAATAACTTGTGATAGATAGGAGTCAATGTCAACTCGGCGAAGTACTTTTTATTGGATAAACGATAAACGAATCGGTTTTGTGAAAAGGTCAAAAAGTTAGTATTTTTTCCCTTCTTTTTTTTTCTGGATCTTCTTTTTCTTTTTCTTACTTTTTCCTACTTTTTCTTCTTCTTCTTCTTCTTCTTCTACTCGAGAGAGAGTGTATCATCAATGAATTTCGAAGCATACCTTAAAAAAGCTACATGATAGTTATATTATATACTACACGTAACGCGTATCTCTGCGTGTGTTGTCTACGTTTCACGTAAACGTTCAGAGAGAGAGAGAGAGAGAGAGCTTTTTAGTAAATTGACGAGAGGCAAAACATGGCGCACGATATCTATCGACGAAAGTGGAAATACGATTATGCTAGGAGAATATTTTTTTTTTGCAATATTTCTAAAAAGAATTTGTCCCGCGTAGTAAACGAGAAATGGAAATAGAATCGTCTAACGAACTTAAGAGAATTCGAAACGAATCCGCCAAATGAAAAAAAAGAAAAGAAAAAAAAAAAAGAAAGAAAGAAGACGACGATGATGATTCGCGAGTAAATAATAAAAAAAAAAAAAAAAAAAAACAAGAGAAAAGAGGAAAATTTGGATTTCTCTCGGAAAACGAAACTGGTCACGATTTTTGGAAGAGAATCTCGCGGTGACCGGATAGGAGGGGGGTGGGGGGTGGGGGTGGTCGGAAAGGAGGGGAAGGGGAAAGATTAAATGAGCGCGATCTCTCGGTTTCACCTCGGCAATCTCGTGATGAGTTTCTCCAGCTAATTTTCGGCCGAGTGTACTACCACCGTTCGTTGGAGCGGGAAGATAGTTTTGTGGAGAGAGATATCATCAATCGGCTGGTACCGGCTATTCACAATCGAGATTTCCAATCAGTAGTATTAAAGCTTACTTGCCCTATTCTCTCTGTGTGTTTCGATTCTGCCCACCGATTCTCCTCTACCACCATCATCCCCCCCCTCCCCTCCCCCCGCCCTCTCCCACTACCAGGTGGATATATTCATTACCAAATATTTGAGTTTATAATGGAAAATATATATCTGTATCTATTCCAGCAACGATTTTACTTCTACATATATCTATATATACATATAGGTATACGTTCGATCGATTGGAATTGATTCGTTCATCGATACTCAATGTTTCTCTCTTTCTATATATATATATGTGTGTGCGTGTGCGTGTATGCGCGTATCTATATATATATATATATGTATCAATCTTTCTCTCTCTTTCTCACTCTTTTTCTCTATCGCGCCCGACGAATTATCGATTTCCACCTTTCGCAACAATTTCTGCATATCGACGAAGTGCAAGCGAGTCACGAATGTGGTTTGCTTTGGTAAACTGTTTGCGAAAACGCCTATCATTTGATGCACTTTCAACAACTATAAAACGTTTTATGAAACATTCGACGCAAATCGTTTTGAAAAGTTCGAAGTTTCAGTTAATAATCAATAGGGCGATGGTATTGGTTTACCAAAATAAAAAATAAAAAAAGAGAAAAGAAAAGAAATCGAAAAAAAAAAAAGAAAAAAAAAAAAAAAAAAAAAAAAGAAATGTGAAATAGAAATAACTATCTATATCCAAATAAATCTACAAATCGTCAAACTTTTTCCATGTCTGGNAAAAAAAAAAAAAAAAAAAAAAAAAAAAGAAATGTGAAATAGAAATAACTATCTATATCCAAATAAATCTACAAATCGTCAAACTTTTTCCATGTCTGGTTAATAGCAATCGTGAAAAAGTCAAAAAATAAAACAGAAGGAGAGAGAGAGAGAAAGAACAAAAATACGAAGAGAGAATTTTATGTACGTCTAGTAAATTCGTACGTTGCATCGAACGAATCGGTTATTTATTCATATTGCTATTTTTCTTTCACGTTTTGGGCAATGCCGGTAGTATCTCAGTTTTCTCAAGCGTTCGATCATAATATGGACTGGCATCTAATAGAAGTAAAAAGAAAAATACTATATATATATATATATATATAGTTTCTTTTCTATCACTTTCTTTCTTCTACGTGCCACTACTACTTACTTTCTACATTTTTCCTTTTTCTTTCACTATTGAAGATTCTTTCACCTTTTCCACGTCCAGCTTACTTCCATTGGAGTCCAGAGTCTGGAGTCTTTTACTCCTATCATCCATTACCAATTCTTTCGGTCCACCTTCGTCGTTTCTTGGCGCCTTACCTTTTATACACACACACACACATATACACATAAACTGATATATACTTACTACACATACGTAGAGTTAAAACTCGCAGGACAATCTATACTCTCGCACGATTACTTTCGATTCGGGTTTTTACGAGTTTAGTTTTTCCAGTTCGTGAGAAAATTTACGTTAATATCCTCCCCGAGTTCTCTCTCTCTCTCTCTCTCTTTCTATTTCTCTCTCTTTGGGTGAAAAGTCCGAACACACTGAGAGTTATCGAATCCGAGGAATTTACGTGCCCTTTTACCTTATGATCCGATGTTACCTTTCCTAGTCTTAAACTGGGGTGGTAATAAACAAAAACACGGCTGGAGAAAAGAGAGATAAAGAGAGAGAGAGAGAGAGAGAGGGAGAGGGAAGGAGAAAGAGAAATAGGTGGTAAAAGAAAACGAACTTATTCTTCGAACCTTCAAGCAACCTTCGCAAAAGGTTGGGGGGCTACAGGGGGTGGTAGCGATAAATTCGTAGTCACGCCTGTATTCCACCACCACAACCTCCTCCCCTCCTCTTCTGGGTTTTCTCTCTCCATCTCTCTCTGTCTCGCGTATTTTCTTAGTTTTTAACTTTCACAACTTTCTTATTTATGTGTGGCACGTAGAAATATAGATTTTGCCGGTTTAACTTTTCAGCCGTTGGCTTTACCACAAACGAAAATCTCTCTTTTGGATAGATCGTCAAATATTAAATGAAAAAGACTCGTATATATGAAAAGAGAGAGGAGATGAAATGTAAAAAAAAGAAAAAGAAAATTTAACTCGCTCTGAAATAAACAAACGGAAAATAAAAAAATCCATAATTTTGTACGTTGTAAGAGTATAAAACTGATTTTAAATGAAAAAAAAAAAAGAAAAGAAAAAAAAACAACAATCTGTAATTTAATATATTTCCTACGTTTTATATTCTACTATGTAATAAATAGGAAATCGTATCTAACCGGTATTATAATTTTTCAACAAATTAAAAATTAAAATAAAAAGTCTATAAATGCGTCAGTTGTGCGCGCGTGTGGTTAAATCAAAATTTAAAAGCTAAAAATAACACAATTGTATTATTATATATATTTCATATATATTCTATTATAAAATATGTAATAAATCGTATCTCCTTTATAGTTGTATCTAACGGTATATTATTTTCCTTTTATTTCAGGTAAGCGATCTACCATGGATTTGACAGTCGCGGTTTACGGGATGACGAGCGATGGGTGTTCACGAAGGTAGGAAAGATATGGGTAGCACTTATTCGCGTGAGAAATGTCTTCGGATACCACCTCTTATGTTAGATGCGAACCTATACACCAGTTACACTCGGCAAAGTGACAGATACGAATGCGAGTTTTCTCCTGCGTGGTTTAGTATCGATATCAAGTCATATTATCCTATCGTGTACAAGCATATACGCGAGATACGCGTATATTATAATATAATTCATTCCTTATGCGTATATACCACCACGTATCAATACATTTACATAAAGATTACGTACGCGGTATGGTGCTCCTCGTCGTACCAGGTTTAAACCATTAAATTTTTAAATTAATCTTCCCAAGGAGAACACGAAAAAAAAAGAAAAAAGAAACTAAAAAGTGTCATGCGTGTTTCTTCGCGATAACCAAAACAACGAAAGTGGTGGTAACGTTTCCTGTCTAATGATGATGATGATGATGATGATGGTGCTGGTGATGATCGTAATCGCTGATTAGAATGATGGATACTTAACACACTTTCGAGGATCTCGCTAACGTTATTAATGATGTCTAGAAATAGATTCGTAAGTTCTACTTTTCTTTTCTTTTCTTTTCTTTTCTTTCCTTTTTTGTTAGGAGAGTTAAGGTTGGATTTTATCGACTCTAATGGCTTGTGAGATTTTTTTAAAACGAGACGGGCTGGTCTAGTGGTAGGAAGGAAGGAAGGTAGAAAAGTCAAGTAGAGTCTCAATTTTATATTATCGATGATGATCGAATTTCCATACGATTTTCTTAACTTCTTTTTATTTGTTTTTTTTTTTTTTTTTTTTTTTTTTTTTTTAATATATTATTACGAAAATTTCTATTAGATCATTTGCAAATATACACGGTATCTATATATCATTGATTGTTTATGTACGCATGTATTTATTGTTNGGGCTGGTCTAGTGGTAGGAAGGAAGGAAGGTAGAAAAGTCAAGTAGAGTCTCAATTTTATATTATCGATGATGATCGAATTTCCATACGATTTTTTTAACTTTTTTTTTTTTTTTTTTTTTTTTTTTTTTTTTTTCTTTTTTCTAATATATTATTACGAAAATTTCTATTAGATCATTTGCAAATATACACGGTATCTATATATCATTGATTGTTTATGTACGCATGTATTTATTGTTAGTTGGATGCAAGAATCAAGAATAGGTACCTAAGGGAGTAAGAGAGAAACAGACGAGTAGAATAATAAGGACAGATAGTGAAACAAAGAAAGATATATATATAGAGAGAAAGAGAGAGAGAGAGAGAGAAAACAAGAAGATCGAGAGGTACACAGAATGATACGAATATATAGAGGAGTCGAGAGAAATAGACGGAGGTACCGCTATTGCTTCTGAATTATTGAACAGTGCACTCTACCTTACCTCACCTTCCTCCAAATCCCACCCCCATCTTCATTCTCATCCTCGTTCGCATATTCTCTCTTTCTCCTCCTTTCACCTATACCCGTTCAATCCTCGCGACATTATTGTCTCCGAGTAGACTATCGGATTAAGAAACTCACTCTGTCCTCCCTCACCCTCTCACCCATTCCCCCCTTTTCACACTACGTGCAGACGTGTGCGATCGACTACGTTTCGTCTCTCCTGTCGACAATTGAATTAAATTATCACGATATGTTTCGAATAATTCTTGATGATGATGATGATGATGATGATGATAATAATGCTAAATTCTGTTAAAGAAAATCTTCTTTGTCGTTGATATTAAAGTTGTAACAATAATTTTAGAATTGTTACTTTATTCAACGATATATCAAATTTGTTTAAACATTTTTAGATTAAATATCTTATTACTAAAAAATATATATATGTATTTCTAAATATTAATTAATTAGGCGCAAATGAAATGAAAAAAGAATTGAAAAACTTTCATCCTTTGGAGAAAGGAAGATGTTCGTGCACACGTAAGAAGAAACAATCAAATGTTTTTTACTCCTGTTTTTGTTTCTTTTCTTTTCTTTATTTTTCTTTTTTTTTTAATTAAAAGTGTGAAGTTGTTAAACGAAAATTGGAAGTTGAAAAGCGGTTTCATTTAGAAACAAGAAGATGCGATCTAAGTTGGATTCGACGGTCTTAACGTAAACTACGTGCCGTTTCCTCGCAAAATCCTATAGACGACTACGACGACGACGTAGCTTTAACGGGTGCACAGGGTAGTCGACGATTAAACGTAAGCAAGATCCAAGAGCGATAGGGGAGGGATGGGGGTGGGTGGATTCAAACGTTTGAATCCCCCTTCGCACTCGGCATCGCCAAAGATCGTGCCGAGATAGAATGAACGTTAGTAGTGTGGAGCAACACAACACAACAGAGTCGTTTTAAGATCGGAGTCTAGTAGTATCGTTCTCTTAACATTTGCCGTTGAGTATTCCTACGAAGAGGGTGAATATCTCGAAGGTGGAGAAATAGGAAGAGTAGGAGGAACGAAAGAGAGAGAAGAGGTAGGGGGAGGGGGATAAGAGGAAAAGGGGAAGTAATTCGGCTTACACGGCTGGCTTTATAATGGTGGTTTGACCGAGATGGTTTTCCCTTTTGGTGAGAAAGGTGTGGGACTACGTCGGTGGTGGTGGTGGTGGTGGTGGTTGGTGGTTAGATAGGTGCTCGTTGGAAAATACGCGAAAGGGTGGGTGCGCTTGTTGGCATGGGGTGAAAACGAATGTATGGGCTTTTCGGTTCGGGAACCGCTAGTATTCCTACTCTCTTTCTCTTTCTCTTTTCCCTCTATCTTTACTCTCTTTCGAGAAAGTGAGTCAGAGAGTGGGAAAGAGAAAACAGAAACTGGCTTGGCTGTTCATAAAATGCAAACGGGCAGCAAGTTTAAGTTTAGACAGGCCTTGTCTTTCTCTGTCTCTCTCTTTCTCGTGGTCCTACCTATCCACCTACCACCTACCCTTTCCCCACCCTTTCTCCTCATCCTTCGGAGTGTCCCTAGTCAGCCGGCGTAACCAACCACGCTCGACAATAATGAAATCCATAAATCCGTAAGAGTGCGCGGAACACTTTGCATCTTTCCTCCGCATTTTCCTATTCCCAACTTTTCTTTTACTTCTCTTCTTCTCCTTTTCTTATTTTTCTTTCTTCTTCTTTTCCTTTTCTCTCTATTGCTTACTTCTCCATATACTTTCCTCTTATTCTTATTCTTATTTCATTCCCATCCAAAGCCGCCAACAATCTTTTCTTTTTCTTTTTTTTTTTTTTTGTCCCTTTTTTTATATTCTTTTTCTTATCCTCTATATCCACATTTTTCTTTCTATCTCTTTAGTTTTATATATTTATTCAATACCACTGCCATCATCTTGTTACTACATACTACTACTTTCTCTCAACATTCGGAAAAACTCGAGGCTGTAATCTTATCGTAGATGAAAACGTCTTTATCAGTTTCGATCATTAATCGGTTAATTACACGAAACAAAAAGTAATCGTTATGAAAAAAAAAAATGTTTATCCTTTGAATAATAATAAATCCAAACCATTGATATCGATATATTTATTTTAATTATAAATAAAAACAATTAAATGCACCACACCCAACAAAAAATACTTTACAATATAATACTTTGGAGAAAAATTCGATTAAAATTTGAAATAATTCAACAAATGAATTTTTTACTATGAACAGTTATAAAAATATCCATTTATTTATTTACAATATATCCGTAGGAACGTTTTTATGGATATTCTTTAGATAAACTCGCGAGAATGGTCTTGGTCTGTAGGTACTGTAATAAAATATCAATTGTCACGGGGGTTTCGTGAATCAGATTGATTCGATAACGTGCCCAGATATATTCTGTAAGGATCGTACGACTTAGACAGCAAACTTGGAAAGAGAATGAGAGAAATAAAGAGGGAAAGAAGGGAATGAAGGGAATGAAGGGGGAGAGAGAGAGAGAAAGAGAATCGTGTCGGTGGCATTGTTATGCTAACTGAACGTGGATGACTTTCCATCGATTCCCCTGTCGGCACAGAATGCTCCGACTTGATCATTTTCTTCCGCTCGGAAAATCTCGTTTGTATTCTTTCTCGTGGGTAACTGCCATCGAACACAATGCCACGACGAAATGGCACTTCGTTTTCTTTCCGATACGCGCAAAAGTTCGATTTTTCTTTTTCCAAGCGAAATTACCCTTTCTCTTTTTTCTCTTTTTCTTTTTTTTTTTTTTCTTCTATTTTCTATTTCTTTCTCTTGCCAATAATATCGTCTATTGTAATAGATATATTTCAGGAATCTTATAAAGCGAACAAAACATTCGTGTACATTGATAAGTTAATAGCAATATCGTACGTATATTTTATATTTCTATTTTTCTATTTTTCTTATTCTCTTACCCATGAGAATATTTGCGAATGCGTTTAGAATAAATTATATCCATTTGCATTAGAATATATTTCGGTAATGTAAAAAAGTAGTAGTATTTTCGTTATACGATAACCGGTAAATACCTATGTACATAATACCTGTAAACATTTGTTTCCTATCTCTAAAGAAGAAGAAAAGTTAGAAAAAAGAGAGAGAGGAAAAGAGAAAGAAAAAAAAAGGAAATTCCAAGCTGGATCTTTTTCCACCTTAATCCCCCCATTTCGTTGGTGGCCATGATTTTTCCCATTTCCCTCCTGAAACTTTCGGCTTTGCCCTTTTTCGATGTAATAAATTTCACGTTGGAGAATTTCCATTCGCACCTTAATCGTAATCGTTCAGCCACTTTCACGAAGAAAAGAAATTCGTTCGTTGAGAATTTTTCTTACCTGATATATAATTCACGATTATTTATATTTTTTTTTTCTCTCATGAACGCGTATATTTAAAAGTTCGAGTTGTTAACAACAAATTTATAAATCTTCTTGTCGATACGATTAAATTATTGATAAACAATCCGTCTAAAGATGAATAGGTATAACAAATTAAATACGTTTCTACGGTAGAAATCCTGGTATGTACTTTAATCATCTTCGTTGTGTCGTCTTTACTAACCCTCGCACGCGTTTGAAATGGAAACGGTGGACGGGGGATGAGAAAGGGGGTGGGTCTACTCTTAGTAACTTCTCGGAATTTTGCTAAACTTTCATCCTTGGTACGACAAAGAGAGAAAGAAAAAGATAAAGAGAATGAGAGAGATAGATAGATAGATAGATAGAAATAGTCGTAGTCGTAGTCCCGTAGACATTGTCATCCTTCTAACCCTCGTCGTTTGTTTTTCCTCGAGTAAAGTAGAACGTGCATCGGAGTAGCAATTTGTTAAAGGACAAGACATAGTTTGCTTGCGTTGCGCCACGTACAACAACGTAAAAGCGTTCCGAATGAAGAGAAGGAATGAAGAGAGAAAGAGAGAGAGAGAGAGAGAGAGAGAGGAGAAAGAGGGTGAAAGAGGAAGGAAGGAAAACCGACAAAGAATAGAATGTATATTTGGGAACAAATACAATTTGAATGAATTAGCAATAAACTTGAAATGGGCGATCCAAGTTTACCTGACCCCTTGCGAAGAAGAAGAAGAAGAAGAAGAAGAAGAAGAAGAAGGGAGGGTAGGTAGGTTTGCTGTTTCTCTCATTCGCTTTCTCTTTCTCAATCCTAACGTTTCTCCTATCTACCAATTTGTATATACAACATTTGAAAACCCTTGGCCTCGTTTCTCTCAATTTCTTGTCGTCTTCTTATTCTTCTTCTTCTTCTTCTTCACCAACTCGTCCGATCTAAACGATATTTTTCGATGGGAATTCCGGTACAGCAGAGGGGGATGTGTAACATCGTACTTTGAGTGGTTTTCTTCGACACACCCTAGATATCTCTTCTCTCTTGTATTCCTGCTCTTCCTTTCGAGGTTTCGAGCGTTCGGTAAACAAGGTAGATACTGTGAGCCTTGCAACATCGTCGATACCTACTTTCCTTACACCATCACCATCACCAGTACCACCATTCAACCACCCACCTGTGTCTACCCTGAGATTCTTTTAACACACTCTTCAATTTATACTCTATCTTCATTTAAAGCATGCATAATTATTACCCTCTTATCGTTACTTTACTTTACTTTATTATTATTATATATATAACATAAGATGATAATATTAATTCCTTTCTAAATATATTTTATATGATTTTTTCTAACGATATATATATATATATAACGGTAATAGCTGTCAAAGATCAACAAGCAATTTTTTTCCTTTTGAATTATTGATAAGATAAAATGACATTTTCTCGCGATTTAAAGAGATACTATTAAACAACTCGACGTTCACTCTCTCTCTCTCTCTCTACGGTGGTGTATTACGTTTGCCTCCGGTGTATTGCATTTTCGCGAATAACTGCAATAAGTTTTCGGTTAATCTTATAATACCTTGGAAGAGATTCGCGGACGTTTTCTGCATTATTCTCTCCGCGGAAGGAAGATTCGTAATGCGTAGCTCTTTCTCAAAACCCTTCCTTCTTAGTTCTTCCTTCTTTCCTTCCTTTCTTCCTTCCTTCCTTGCTTCTTGCCTCTTCCTTTCCCTCGTCTAGATCTGGCCATGAATAATGCACTGGTTCAACGGATAAAATCCAAGGCTGCCACATACTTTCAGTTAATCCGACAGTTCTGAGTAGTTTTCAAATAGTTCACTGCGGACGTAAGTCAAGGCGAACTCAATTTTCGCATTATCTACCTTACCTGCCTCTTTCCTTTTACTTTTTTTTTTTTTTGGGGGGGGGGAAGGGTTTCATACTTTTACGCTTATTTCTTTCAAATATCTATACTATTCTCTTACACACATAAACCGCACGCACGCGCGCACATAAACCCTTCGATCTGTTTCAATGAAAAATGACTATGTTTAGAATTAGATTAGGGTGGTAGTTGGGGTCATAACGTTGTGTTAGAGAAGTACGCGTGTATAATTAAACGATGATTACATCATTCGACGATTCCCTTATAAATATATGAACGAACTAACGAACGAACGAACGAACGAACGAACGAACGAACGAACGATAGATCGTTCTCGATAATTGCTTTATATTAACGTTGGAAATTCCAGGAGCGTTACATTAACCGAACGTTTCATTATCGAAATTAGTAGCATCGATGAATATCGGAGACCACGACTCGCACCTCCTCTCACTCTTCTCTGGTAATACAAAAGCGCATAATATCCGAGATGACCGGCATTGACCTCTTTCGAAGGGAGAGGGTTCATAAAGCCGTTAACGGCCGTATCTGACGATAATTACGTGCCATTGTGAAACGTCATAAATTTCCCATGAAATTTGCCATTTGCGCCTGACCTTATCTCTTCGATGCGAAATATATGTTCCTCTCATACGTTCGTACGATCCTTCGTTAGTTTCTCTCTCTTTCTCTCTCTCTCTCTCTCTCTCTTTCTCTCTGTATCTGTATCTGTCTCTCTTGTTGCTTCTCGCGCGTGCGACAGAAGCTAGTATTTAAACCGCGCTTGGTAAGCCTCGAGGGTAATTAGACCGCACCGTGAACGAAGCTGGGATATAGGAAATGGAGATATCGAACAATACGATGATCACGCCCTGCCTCGCCGACGTCACGTTCGTCAGTTCTTTCCAATTTCCCTTTTTTTTTCTTTCTACCTTTCTTTCTTTCTTTCTTTCTTTTTTTTTGCATCGTTGTGTCCCTCGAAAACACGATATCGAAGTACCACCTTCTCCTCCTCCTCCTCCTCCACCTTCTCCTTCTCCTCCTCCTCTTTCTGTCTCTCCCTTTTTTCTCCCTTTTTCTCCTCATCCTACTCATTGTTATCCTTGTTGAATCGATATATGAAACGTCCGTATCATTCTGAAATAACACACCCGACGTTTCGTATTACCTTGCGTAAGATTTCGTAAGCTTTTCAAATTCCTACTATATTCTGATTTTGCCGATTATTATATATACCTATACATTTCTTTAAGGTTTATTTTGTTTTTTTTTTTTTGTTTTTCTTTCTTATCGTATCTATCGAGTCAAGAGATTTGTTTAACGGAACTTACGCATTGGGTTATAGGGCACGTGCCTGATGAACTTTGTCAAATATTTTTGATAATGTGTTGAAAGACGAATATTTGAAAAAAAAAAAAAAAAAGAAACAAAATGAAATAAAGGAAGTCTTTTTATGCGGCCGGATATTTTGAAATTTCCGCTTCGATACGTTCTTGGCGATTTATTTTTTTTCTTCCCAAGCAATACAACGAAATATATCCACCCAGAGACTATACAATACCCATCTCGTGATTCCATTTTAACAAGGGTTACGTTTTAAAATCCTCCGATTTTCTCCTGTCCAGTTCGATAAGCATTTAAGTCAAATAACGAAAAGAGTCGAAGCAAAGAAAATCGATTCGGACGAGGATCTTTCTTTCCATTTTCTTTCCCTTTTCTTTTTTTCTTTTTCTTCTTTCGAAGGAAAGAAAGAAGAAACGAACGTCGAAGCACGCTCTCGCCCTTTTACGAAGGAAACCGTTCATTCGTTCATTCGTTCGTTCGTTCATTCGTTCAAAGTTCGGGCACTTTGACTCCCCCGAGATTTCCTTCTGTTACGATGTAATTAAGAGAAAGTAAAAGGGAGAAGTGGAAGGGTGTTAAGGGAAAATAGAAACGGCAGTGGCCGATCTACCGAAAAGTAGAAGAAACAGAAATTGAAGATATTAAGGTTGAGAAAATATATCTTCCCATGACGATATCGTATCATTCATTTAATCCTTCATGGAATCTTTAGATCAAATTTTAATCGAGCAAATAGATAGAACTAGTATACGAATACAACACTACTAGCAAAATTGTGTAATTTTGCGGTTATTCTATGTACACCCCATGCGGGTAATCACGACGTACTCTCTCTCGTTTTCTCTCACTGTTTCATTTTCTCTTTCTGTCTTTCTCTATCTACCATCTCTTTCTACCATCTCTTTTTTCGTGTTCTTAAGGTCGACGAAGAAGTTGACGATTGGGAAGGTTCGATTGACTCGGCTTTCGGCTTCGTTCTCCTCTCTTCATGTGATACGGGTTGAAGTTGCGGTTTTCAAGCCCTTCGAGAATACGATTCCATTGCGTTTGTCGAATTGAGTGAACTTTGACCGGTCATGCGTCGCCTATAAAAGCGAGTAAAATACTTGGACGACTCTCTACGACGATTTTGTGAATTCTCTCTATCTGTATCTTTTTCTATCTTTCTCTCTCTCTCTCTCTCTCTCTTTCTATCTTTTTTCTTCTTTTCTCAGTCCGAAAGGAAATGGCACGCTATGCGGTTTATTTTAGTTCTTCGTGCTCGAACGAGCCACTACTACCGGCTGCTTAACAGATGCAGACGTTTTACTGCAGTTTTCCATATGTGTACGTGTGTGTTCATATATATATATATATACGTTCCTATATCCTCTAAACTATATATTTTCAATGATTCCGTTCAACGACAACGAAACGCAACATTGCAGAACAAGAATTTGAAAATGAAAACGTTTTATATAAAATACTTCTTTCCTTTATTTCTTTTTCTATTTTCTTTTTCCTAGTCTTTTTCTTTTCTTTCCTTTTCTTTTCTTTTCTTTTCTTGTCGTCCGTTTTCATACGAGCGAGAAAATTCTTTCACTATGCATGCACACACGATCGTTAAGAAGTTTCTCTTCACACTCGACGACTGGTGTATACACTTTGACTGACAAATCGCACCTGAGAAGAAGATCGTACCTATCTTACTTGGAGTTAAAGAATATTTCATGTCGTTAAAACGTTTCCAAGATACACACGACACCATTTTTATAATAGTCTCCTTCTCTTTATCTTATTTTTATCTCTATTACTTGTGGATAGGTAACAACGACGAAGACGTTTACGTAGTATATTCGTTGGATATATTTCAAACGCGCGCGCGTTTCCCATTTCGAATATCTTTTTCACCAAGTATAAAAGTATACATACACACACAGTTTGCTTGTTTTTTAAGAGCTTGACGTGTTCACCATAAGCAACGTTTCGTAGAGCAAAGAACACGTTTTACAACACCAAAAGGTGGACGTGGATAAGAAAATTTGTGTTGTATCTTATATGTGCGTAGTATATATATATCTTTATATCTTTTTATACACAGATATTTTCACGCTCAAACAAAATATTTTCTTTCTTTCATTTTTTTTTTCTCTCTCTCTTTTTTCTTTTCCTTTTCATTCAAACAACATGTATCCTTCCTCGCATTCGCATCCTATTCGAATGTTAGGTAGGGCAATATTTTTACGACGTTTTATCGTCTCAGTGATCGATGGCTTTGCGTTTTAGGTGCGCGTGCGAGGGTGGATTGGACTGAACGGTGTAATTAATTCTCACGAAAGATACCTTTATCGGTTACACTCTGTCTCTCCCTTTCTTTATATATATATATGTAACAAAATACGAAACTCAAACGAAAAACACGTTACTTCTTACGAGTTGCAATTATCGCGTCGATAACTTTAACACATTCCTCCTACTCTCTAATTGAATAATCAAATAATCTCAAAACCTTTCTCCAACAATGATAGAAATTATCCAGACAAGTAAAGAAAAATGAAATAATTCTCTACGTGTGTAAATGTCCAACTTGTCATCGTTGTTTTATCGATGAAGTTATCACAATAGAAAGCGGTGCTGCAACGAAACGTAATAGGGGAGATACGTTTGGTGCATCGAAGTAGTGGCATACGTCATGAAGAGGAGAAACGTTAAGGATAAATGAGAGGGGTTGGGAGCGGGGGCGGAGATGAAGGGCCAGGGGTTAGCAGCAATGTTTGGTGGGAAGGGTAGGGAGTTTAGGTTTGTATGCATCGCGTTTAACGCGAGTTTCGGATAGGAAACGTATAAACGTCGTTCTACGTAGGTACGTGTACACGAGTAAATAGGCATGCATAGAGACTATATCCTTCTCTCTCTCACTCTCTTCTAGCATATACACACACGCACACATACACATAGCCCTCAGTACTGCTGTCGGCTTTTGTCCCGCATGCAACGGGCGTCATTGGACGCGTGCCGCAGCGATGCATCACGAAATGACGGGAATAGGCGACGCCGTTTCGCTCGCAAATCACACGGCGCGTCGCCTCCACGAATCCCCCCCCAACCCTACCCACCCTCTCTCCCCCTTTTCGCCCTTCCTCTACTCTCATAGTCTCTCTTGCTCTCTCCTCTCTGATCTACGGCTCGCACCTGCTCGTTCCTAGCTTTTACGCCTCTTCTCCTACTATATTTTCTCTTCCCTCTCTTTCTCTCGTTTCTCTTTTCTTTCTACTTTTTTTTTTCTTTTTTAATTTTTTTTTCTACCAACAGCGGGCGAGTAAAAATGCCTAGAATACGATAATCGCGAAAAAAAAAAGAAAAAACCGTCCGACTCGTTATATAGCTTATCGTTTCGCGTGTTTTATGAGAACGGAATAGTTGTCCCCCGCCCCTCCTCCTGCTCGATAACCAACGAGAAAAATCGTATTTATTTTATTTTTCTTATATACTAGTTTATATTTATATTATGAAATCTTGGTAAATGGTATTTTATTAGTTCTTCTTTTTTTGTTTCCTTTCCTTTCCTTACTTTTCTTTACTTGTAACAATATTGTATGAAAAAGAAGGGCGGAGGGGGCGTGCTGGGTGTTGGTCTGTTTAGAGAGAGAATTCGAATAACAGTAGAGAGGAATCATAGTTGGTAGGTATAGTAGTTGGTTGTAGGATGCATCGTTGCGTCGTTAAAGAAGCCGTTGGTCCCCTTGACGCCGGTGCGGTGCGGTGCGGCAGCCCAGCACGGTCAAAATTTAATTAAATACGTCGGGTCAGGTTCGTGCTCTGTTACGGTTCGATGCCACATCTGGTTGTCTCACCTCCCTTACCTACGACTTTGCCATTCTTCCTTTCCTTTCCTTTTCTCTTTCTATTTCCATCTCTCTCTTACTCTCTCAGTCACTCTCATTCTGTTTTTTATTTTTTCTTCTTCTTCTTCTTCTTCTTCTTGTACTACCTTTTCTCAGACTATCCAACTCACATGAGCACGAGCGTAACGCGATAAGCCTTTCCTGGCCCGCTTTCTTTCCTTTGTGTTCTCCCCTATATACTCCTTTTTTTTTTTCTTCGTCTTTCCTCTTCTTCTTCTTCTTCTTCTTCTTCTTCTACTTCTTCTACTTCTTCTTCTTCTTGATCTCTTGCAAGCGTGGGCCAAAGGAGAGCGTGCCCAGACTGTCGAGTCACCTGGAGTTACACGAGATCGTAACTTTGCGACCGCGCCCCGACTTTCAATGTCTCTTCTCTTTCTTTTTCATCTCATTTTTTTTTTTTCCTTTCTTTCTTTCTTTCTTTCTCTCTCTCGTTTTGCCGTGGGAAGCGTGGGTGATCTCTCTCGCCCGTTCGAAAACGAAGAGAGAGAAAGAGAGAGAATGAAAAGGAGGTTCTCGATCTCTTGCCACGATAACCGGCCGTTGACTGCATTTCGTGCCGAGCTAAAACCCTGCCAAAGCCTTCGCTAAGATTCGAGAGGTGCACGTGAAAGAAAAAGGGGAACGGATAAAGAGAAAAGAGGAAGAAAGATAGATAGAATGCACCGGCGAGTGTGTCCGAACAAGAATTCGGTACCTAATTTGGAGATGGTGTACGTTTTTTTTTTCTTCTTCTTCTTTTCTTTAAGGTGACCATGAAGCCGAAACGAAGGAAGGTGTCGATGAAAGCCGATAACACACACACATACACTTTTATATAACTAAATCCTTCTCACGATCTTTTTCCTTTACTCTCTTCTACCCTTTCCACAACGAAAAGCAACTTTTCGATCGGTTATCGCTCGTTCGTTCGTTCGTTCGTTCGTTGAAGTTTTTGCCGGAAGGATTGTGAGCCTTTAGAAGGATCTTTTAATCTTGAGTTTTCGTTCGACTCGAATAGAGAGAATTCGCATTTATACTTTACTATATATCCACTAGAAGAATATATTTTCTTTATTTGTTTGTTTTTTCTTTTCTTTTCTTTTCTTTTCTTTTTTTTCATCCTCCTTGTTTTTTATTCTCTTTATTTATCCTCTCTATATCTCGAATCGAGATCAAGTAATCTCAACGAGATATTAAACCTTCGCGATAATACTGCATTGCTGCGTCTTCTTTGACCAAAAACTTTTGTTCGTTGTTAGTTAAGATGCGATTGAAATCCCTTTTTTTTTTCTTTCTTTCTTTCTTTCTTTCTTTCTTTATCTATCTATCTATCTCTATCGTTTGTTCTTCATTTCCGTTGGTACTCGTCCGTTTCTTATTTAATTGGCTTTCGATTAACAGAAGATCTTTGTACTGTTACCTCTTTAGGTTTTATGGGAAACGCTCATTAAGGAACGACCATTGAATTACCGGCCAGTTCTACCAATGAACCTTTCCTTGTTTTCGATGCTAAATAGCTTTACTTTTATTCCTTGGTTTTAATAGCATTGCGATAAATCCATCTCGACGGTATATTAAGATTAGTTAGTGAATGAGAAATTATATATTTTTTTTTCTTTAATTTTTCTCTCTAACTCTCTGTTATAGGATTGTTATTATATTATAATTAATTTCAATCGATACGTATGAAAATATTTCTTCCTATAATACGTTTATAAACAATGAAAGAAAAACTATATATACACGATCGAATGAACATTATCACGTGTGTGTGTGTGTGTTTTTTTTTTCCTTTATCGAAATAGCAAATTTCGTATTTGCTTAGATGCGTGAGAACATGCCGGCAATGTTTTTTCTTTTACATGTACATCTAAATGTAAATTCGCGAGTCAGCACGGATACTGAATATTAATAATACGGAAGAAGAACGTGGAGAAATTTGATGGAAGGTTATTTTCTTCTTCTTTCTTCTTCTTCTTCTTCTTCTTTTTCGTCAATATTTTTATTGCGAAGATAAATTAGAAAAAGTGTAAGGATTTTGTTCGATTTTTATTTCTTTTTTCTTATAAACTGCGAACGTTGAATGTAGGTTGATATAAAAAGGGAGTATTTTTCTATCGAGTGCAAATCCTATAATTAGAAACTAATTGCAAGGAATTATGACACTGTCATCGGCCATCCTCTCTCTCTCTCTTTCTCTCTCTTTTTTTTCCTTTTATTTCTTTCTTTCTTCGACAAAATTTTGTTTTCATATTCCTTTTTCCACAACGACTTTAATAAATCCGTGCGCGCGAGCGGAGCAGCTCATAATTATGGTTATCAGATTGCATAATAATTCGATGGAACGAGAACGGCTTGATTCAATATTTTCATCTCGCTTGCTCCTATGAAGCTTTCTCTTATTCGCGCATTATGCCGGAAGGAACATAAACTTATAAAGCGTTTATCTCGGTCCGTAGATTCGAGTGCTTTGCTTGGGAAAACTCCTTTGATTAGGGAAATACGAAGAAAAGGTAGGAGAAGATAAATAATTAAGCGCTTACTTTCTCGGTTACAAAAATATAAAGAGAGAGAGAGAGAGAGCGAGAGAGGAAGTTTTTTCTTCTATTTGTTTTTTTGTTTTTTTGTTTGTTTTTTTTTTTGTTTTTTTTTTGTTTTATAATCCTCATTCTCTTTTCTCTCAAATTAGCAGACGGAAGAACTTTAATTTACCATCGAGATTAAACGGATACCCCCTCGTTTAATTCAAAATCTTGGCAACGTCTGATTAAATTGGTAGTCATTCGGTCTGCTTGATTATTTACTCTTCTTAACCGAGATTAGCCGGTCTCTTATATTGCCCTAGCATTTCGTTAACCATCTGTTCGGGCAAGGATAACTGATAACCCGTCCCTTTTCTTCTTTTTCTTCCTCCTCCTCCTCCTCTTCCTCTTTCTTTCTCTTCTCTTCCCAGTAATAGTAGATACCTGGTAAAAAAACGAAAAAATGGAAAGATCCTCGCTTAGAAATGATTCCCCATTTTTAATTGAAACAAATGGAACAAACGTGTCTACCGAAAAATATTACTATTATTCTTATTATTATTATCATTATTATTAATATTTTTTGACATAAGTTATTCATTCTACGGTGTTTGATCATATAATAATTAACACTAAGAATTTAAATATCGTTTGTTGGTAAGAGTCACCGCCTGTGCTCGTTAATTCTCATCGTTTTGTTTTAGCCCAACGATATTAGCATCGTTGATTTAAACTTCCCAGGAGTCCGACTCGTTTTTCTCTCGACGTTTCCCTTCGACGGCACAGATATACACCCCGACACGTACATACATACGTGTATGTGTGTGTGCGTTTTTGCGCACCCCTATCTTCCACGTTCTCTTTTTCACCATTTTCTTATTTCGTTTAAAACTACTCTACGTTAATATGGTAATCTAGATGTAATCTATACTTTAAACACAAATGATAAGCACAAAATTATCGAGTTACAAAAATGCTAAACCAAATGCAATTAAAAAAAAAAAAACGTACGAGTATAAAAGAAAGAGAGAGAGAGAGAGAGAGAGAGAGAAAATGAAAATAAAATTAAATAATATTAAAAACAAAACAAAAAAACAAGAATGAATAAAAAAGAAAGAATATAGAGAAAAAAAAAAAAGTGGAGTCACGCTCGACCGAGTTTCGTATCGGCGTCACGATCTTTTCTTCACGAGAACCGTGCTCCGAACCTATAAAATTCAAGTGAGAGAGAGAGAGAGAGAGAAAGAGAGAAGAGATCCGGGCAAAGCGCGAGTTGCAGGAAAAATAGTCGGGCTTACGAGCGAAGTCGACCTTACCAGAGAGTCCAACTTTGGAAGTTAAGTTTTCACGACACCGTTACAACACCGCACGCGATCCGATATGTACGTAGAGATATTCCTCGAAAGAGAGAGAGAGAGAGAGAGAGAAAGAGAGAAAGAGAGAGAGAGAGTTGCTCGACGACGATACATTTTCTTTCTTTCTTTTTTTTTTCCATTCTTTTTTCTCCCCTTTCCTCTTCCTGCACGCTTCTCTCTCTATCTTTATTTTCCCCTTTAATTATTTTATTGTATTTATTTTTTTTTAAGAAGATATGGTCAGCCGCCTATACTACCCCCGGTTGACACGAATTCCATTCCAGAAATTCGTGTAAAATATTGAACCGTTCGCGAATAAATTTGTATTGCTGTAATATTCGCTTGTTAAACGTTCAACTATGGCAAATACTTTTTTTTTTTTTTTTTGACGAACTTTTATAAGTACTCCCCCTTTGTATACTTATTACTTCATTCTTATCTTTCTTACTTTAGTGAACCGATGATCGGTCCAAATAATAGAATTAATCGAATGATCATCGGAAAGTTATATTAATGAAAGGTTCTCGTGGAATGCTAATATTCTCGTCGAATAGAATATCCGAAGATTTTCTACCGTACCTCTACCCTCTACCATTCTCTACCTTTCTCTACCTCCTTGAGAATAATTATTTTTCTTCGATGGAAATATTAGCATTCAAGATAAATCCGACAAACGTTCTTCTTTCATCTTAGAAAGCCTCTCAAATGTCGTCGTCGTCGTCGTCGTCGTCGTTTACCATTCGTTCGCCAATCGAACGTTCCTTCTTTCTTTCACTACCACCACTCCGGGGTAACGTCACTCGGTAGGAGCGTCATTAATTTCAACGGCCGTCGAAAGAAGTGGCACCGGTAAAGATGAGAGTTACTATGGGATGAAAGGTAAAAAAGAAATAAAAAGAGAGAGAGTGAGAGGGGGGTAAGGTGGGTGGGTGGTTGAAGGGTGGAGGAAAGGAAAGAAGATATACGAAAATACTACTGAGAAAAGATGGAGTACGTAGAATTCGCTGATCATCGTCGGAACAGTTGAAATAAACCTTTCTTTCTTACGTCCTACGACTAAAAGGGGATGACTGTTAAATTTGTAAAAAGGGAGATAGGACGAAGGGAGTCAGAGGGAGAGAGAAAAAGAAAGAGATAGCAAGTATCGGCGCCAACTTGAAAAATCTTTCAACTTGAATCCATCGTTAAAAGTCATCATTGTTGTTCTCCTCCTCCTTCTACTCTTCTTCTTCTTCTTAATATCTTTAAAAATACAGTTTTGCGTTGTGTGATCAATTTATACGGATATCTCATGGTCGTCTTAAAAAGAATATTTACACGAGTATGATTTACGAGCTTCTGAGTTAATATATCGTATAATTATTACGAACAAATGAACGTCTATTTTTGTATGGTTCTTCTTTTTTAATACGAATAATCATTATAATCGTCGATACAAAATAATATGTATTTTCTATCGAACGTTATATATATCATTTTTTTTATTTCGATACAACTGACGAATTATTTTTGTCGTAATATATTATAATATCACGAATTGAGGATAAATCGATCGAACGAATGGCGAGTTTCGTTTATAGAAATGATATTTTATTAAAATTGTGTCAAATCAAAGAAGAAGGAGAGGGAGGGAGAAGGGGGGTGTTGGTTGGTGTTAAATCTGTAGAAATAAAATCGTCGACTCGGGTAAATTTCTAGGAAAATGGTTGAGGTCAAAGGGGTGTGAAAAAAGAAGAGGGGAAAAGGGAATAAGGAAGGTGTGTGGCGGGGTAGAGAGTATGACGGTGGGCGTCGAGAGGAAAGCATGGGGGTCCCAGGGGTGTACGATGATCGATTGAAACGTTAACGAAATAAAGCGGCGCATCAGTCGCCACGAAATCCGTCGTTGGATTGTCCGCTCAGGGGTGATTAAAATTCGCCCCCTCTTCGGGGAGGAAAGGGGGGAGGAGGAGGTTGTGGAGAAGGTGAGGGAGAGAAGGAGGGGGGTAGTAGTAAACGATGCAAGCCGATGATGCTGGGTGCTGATGCTGGGGTAGTGTTGGTGATGGTTCTGCAGTTACTGCTGCTACTTGCTGCTGCTGTTACTGTTACCGTTGATAGTGTTAGTGATGGTAATGGTGATGGTGATGGTGATGGTGACGGTGGCAACGGCGGTGGCAGTGGCGGTGGCTGGCGGCATCCTTCTCCCGACGGTTGGCACATTAATCATGCGGATTGACGCACCGAGTGACATCAAACGCGAATTTACAGCGCGAAGGGAGCCCGTTGGAAGCATGGGAAGCTCTTCGATTTCACGGAGGGCCGAGCGCGAAATTTGTCCGACGATTCTTCCTTCCTGTCTCGATACGTTACGCGAGATACCATAGATGGACGGATAGACGGACACATGGACGGACAATACCAGCAACAGTACCACCACCCTAACCTACGATCTATACCTCCTCCTTTATGATCGAAACATAGTTAACGTCACTAGGGATTACTACTCTATTAATCGATCTATCCATCAATCAATCAATCAATCAATCTTTTCCTTTTCTATTTTTTGTTTTTTCTTTTGGAAGGGGGGGCTTGGAAAATTTATTTTATTTATACAAAATTGTTCATAATATTAAAATACAGATAGAATTTTTTATTTATATTGTTTGTTATTTATATTGGCCTATATTTATATTTATTACAAATATTGTCTGTATTGAAAATTATTATTATTATTATTATTATTATTAGTAATAGTAGTTTATCGATTTTTCCTGCCGTTGAATTTAATCGAAATATAATTACCGGTCATGAGTTCGTTTTTTTTTTTTTTTTTTTATCAATTTTTTTTCTGGTAGTAGTTCAGAAGTGAGTAGCGATAAGCGACATGAAATTCGTAATGGAATACGTCGTCTACAGGAAGCAACGGCGAGGAAAGTGGTAGCGTCGTGATTTCCTCGGAGATTATGCCTCGGTGTCTATTGGAATATTGTCCCAGTCATGTCGTTCGATAGCGAAAATTATCTACGTGACAAAAGTGCGCTACGACGAGAGGGAAAGAGAAAAAGAAAGAGAGAGAGAGAGAGAGAGACAAAAAGAGAATATCGATCGATAGAAAATTCTCTTCGAATTATTTTACCTCTCGTTAGATCTTCGATCTAAAAGAAAAAAAAATTAAAATATATCTACATTTGTTGGTATAGATAAAGAAAAAGAAAGAAAAACCTCGTTAAAAAATAATATTCGAACATCGAGGAAAGAAAAAAGAAAAAAAAGAAAACACGAAAGAGAGAGAGAGAGAGACAGATGAAAAGATGTCCGATAAACAAAGAGACAAAGAAGAAGTATCTACGTACGAGTCGATTGACAAAACGGGTGCCGGCTGGAGAAAAGAGAAAAGAGAAAAGTGAGAGAGAGAAAGAGATGGGAGTGAGTGAACGAACAGGAAAAGGGAAGGTGAAGGGAGGATGGAAGGAAGAGGGACCGCGAGAGGGTAGTCCGAGGAATGAGAGGAACGCGTTATCGAGAGTACCCGGTATTGGCAGACCGTTTTCCAGCAAATAATTGGAAATGCAAACGGAACGGTCCGCCCTGTGATAGTTCGATAATTGAGTCTCTTATCAGTGTTTGAATGGTTTCTCTCTCTACCTCTTGCTCTCTCTCTCTCTCTCTCTCTCTC
>NW_014569567.1:513374-552649 GCF_001313835.1 Polistes canadensis | reverse complement strand
TCTCTCTCTCTCTCTCTCTCTCTTTCTCTCCCCCTCTTTTTTTTCTTTATTTCCTTCTTTCTTTCTCGTGTTTTCCAATTTCACGAGCCACTCTTTTCGCATGGACCGCCAGAAGAAATTTTAATTACGAGCTTTTACCTAAGTACCCTTTCCAGTTACGAGACGACGTTACTTTCTTCTCATCCTTTACTTTTTCCTCTTCGAATCTTCATAAATGCACGAGGTGTATGCGCGAGAAAAAGATAGAGAGAGAAAGATAAAGAGAGAGCGAGAGAGAGAGAGAGAGAGAGAGAGAGACAAGGTACAAGCTAATAAAACTACGCGAGCTGTTTTGCCTTTCCAATTCCCTACGAGGGAAGTTAGATTTTCCTTAAATTTAAATATACCTTGGCAAAGAATAAAAAAGAGAGAAAGAAAAGAAAGAAAAAGTTAAAAAAAAAAAGGAAAAAAGGAAAAAGAAAATACGCATCTAGGAGCGACTAGTTTAAAAAAAAAAAGAAAAAAAAAGGACGTACGTTATACTACGTATACTCAGGTAACCCGCACACGTTAGTTTTCGTTGTAGGGGCCGCGCGCGCAAACGCTAAACCGAATAATTCAAATTGTAATCCGAAAACGAGTATACGGAGAACTTTGCGTGCAGTTGGACGCGAATATCTTTTCAAGTTTTTACGAAAAGGGCCAAAGAGACCGTAAAAAGCAACGATCTGTCCTGCTGAAATATTCAACGCTCGGCGAAATGAAAGGAAAATGAAGACGAAAGATGTGAAAAAGAGAAGATACGGCGGGGGGTGGAGGAGGAGGTCGTGGGGTAGAGTGGTACTGGTGTTGTGTTGGTATTGGTATGAGAAAAAGTACGAGAGAAAGAAAATAAATAGTGATGGTGTCGTCGAGCGTGTATGCAATTGTCATTTATACGTATAATACACGAATCGCGAACTAATCAACGTGGGTTTTTTTTTTTTTTTTCTTACAAAAAGAGATAACAAAATGTACGTAAAATTCGGAATAACGAGTGTTCGTAAAAACAAAACAATAAAAAAAACAAAAAGAAACAATAGTTAATAAACGATATACATATTTTAATCGAAAAAAAAATGTGTTCTTCCGATAAAAAGAAAGATAGAAATAGAAGAAGAAAAAGAAGTAACGTATGACACTAGAATAAGTGCAGAAAGGGATAAAAGTGTATTCGTTAGGAATAGTGTGTTGGGGATGACACATGGCAGACACGGAGTTAGGTGATACACGGGTGCGAACGTAACTGGTAGCTTTAGAGGCGGATTTCTGTTGAGAAACTCGTGAAAATCGTTGGTTTCGCGCGAGAGTATCGTGTACTAACGCATGTTACTGTATTTCCCTAGGATAGATATAAGCGTACAGGCGTGTAAGTGGTCGAATACGTTCACTCGTTCGATCGTTCATTCGATTGTTCATTCGTTCGTTCGTTCATTCATTCATTCGTTCATTCGTTCATCGTTATTCGGACCATTGATGTCTCTACGTAAGCGCGACGCGTACGTTTGTTTCTATCTCACTCACTCTCTCTCGCATAGGTTAACTCTCACAAAACTATCTCTATCTCATTCTATTGGATTCTCGATGGCGCTATGTCTCTGCGAATTGCGGAAAACAGGGCATTATATGGGCGTAGGTAGGAAACAGAAGCAGCAGAAGCAGAAGCAGCAACAACAACAACACACCAACAGACCGTTCAGTGATGGTGTGGCGCCATAAACACCGGCGTGGCGGCAATTACGCAAAGGGCCGACCACGATGTTTTGCCGCGCCAGAACCGAAATTATCTCCAACCTGTGCTTCCGATTCCGATTTCGCCAACGAAATTTCGGATAATTTTCTCTCCTCGACCCATGAACTCTCAAAGAGAGGAGGGAGAAACGGTAACCGACAATACGACGAAACGCCCATCGTATTTCTACCTAAGTAAAACAAAAAGCGGAAGCAACCTAATAAACTTCTCTCTCTCTCTCTCTCTCTCTTATCATACACGAATGTTTCGTCTCAATAATTTCGATATTTTTATATAATTGATAAATTATCGTGACTATGAAATACTTTTTAAGATTTTGTATACATTTAAATTCTTCGTATATTTAATTAGAGTTATTAATAATGATATTTCTTTTTTCTTTTTTTTTTCTTTTCATTTTCGCGTACTTAATCAAAAAAATCGACGCGCAAAGGACCACCCTGAGTATAATCCCAAACGGGGTCGATAGATTTTATTTTCCTGGTCTCATAAGGTAAATAGAAAAAAAAAAAAACAATAAAACAAAAAGAAAAAAAAAATAGAAAATTTCATTCGGACGAACGAGCTTGCGCGAAGCTTCTCCTGAGCGTGTGTAACGCCGGGAAAATATAGTAGGGGCAATTATAGCGACGTGAATTTTCCTCCGTGCGCATTAATCTCACCCCGTGGAAACAATGGACGAGCATCGCGGAATAATAAAGTGTCCCTCCGCGTTCTCGCGCCACGTGTAACGCAATTTGCTGGAACGCGGAGAGAAGAACGGGGATAAAAGAGAAGAGAGGGTGGGAAGGAGGGAGGAAAGGGGTGGCAGAACAGTTAGATGAGGAAGGAGGAGGGCTGACTATGCCGGAAATTAATTTTATATCGGTCAATCGTTAAATCAGCGAATAAACGAGATGTGCAAGACTTATCTCATTATGTAACAACGTCTAAACCCCCCATGGTCAGCTAATTTTGGATAAATGGGACACGAGGGGTGGAAAAACAACGCGAGATACGATGGTGAAGAAAGAAAAAGAAGAGGGAGGGATGACTTAATCAAATATTTCAAATTAAACT
The DNA here is from genome assembly GCF_001313835.1 of Polistes canadensis. Classification (NCBI taxonomy): domain Eukaryota; kingdom Metazoa; phylum Arthropoda; class Insecta; order Hymenoptera; family Vespidae; genus Polistes; species Polistes canadensis. The sequence continues at coordinate 549,819 of NW_014569567.1, read as the reverse complement.
TTCGTGTGCTTCGTAAGTCGTACTTCGCACGAATGTTTTTTTCGAAAAAATCAATAAGAATTTTAATTTTCTTAAGTAGGATAGATTCTCGTTGCTCTTGTGTTTCTATTTATTTTTGGTTTCTTGCTTTTATTTATAATTTTCTTTCATTCCGATTTTACGATTAATTGCAACTCGTTCGTCGTGGCAATTCGTGCGGTTTACTTCATTGATATTATTTTAGTTCGAACATGTGGAATATTGAGGAGATATATATTTGTCTAGATTCGTCTTGATTAAATTTTTCTTCATCGTTTCGAGCACCGGCTTCCTTTCTAATTTTGTCTCTTTTCTTTTCTCTTTCGGTAGGATAGAGGAAGAAAACGATAAATTATAAATGTTGGATCGAACGTTGTCGATATTGCGTTTTCTTCCTATATATATATATATATTTTCAGCAAGGAACGGTAAAGTTTGTTTTTACTTAGGGTCTTGGGGAAAGAAAAGAGATTTCCGCGTGGCAATCGAAAGAATTCAAAGTTCGAAAGCTGCGAACGGGTAAGAAGAGGGAAGATTCTCGAGCTTGACAGAAGTCCCGATGACAAATGAGATTCGTACTGGGCTGGCTGAAAGCTCTCGAGAGTGTCGACGCGTTTCGTGTAGTATTCGCGTGACGGCTGCTTCCTACGAAGAGTTCCCTGAGGAGATTTCGAGTGTATACCTTTGTGAACATTAAACGAAATTTATAGCCTGGAAAAAAATAAAAAAGACAAAGTAAAAGAAAAAGAAAGAGAAAGGGAAAGGGGAAAAAGAACAAGAAAAAAAGAATCGAAGAGTGCAGAAGGAGGAGGAGGGGGAGGAGGGGGAGGAGGGGGGAGTACGATGGAAAGAATTTTAACGATATTCTTTCTCTCACTCTCTTATGATATTTTTCATGCGTTAGTAGAGAGAAAGAAAAGTTGTAAGTAATAAATTTGAACGGGATGTGTGTGTGTGTGTGTATGCGATTCGTGAAAGTCTAATGATCGTATGGAATATCTTTGTTCGGCGGGGAAAAATATCGTAAATTTCATCCGTATATTCCTGTTACGGCTCTTTGGGAGAAAATCTCCGGTGTTAAATTTGTAGAGAACGCGAACGAAGAATATTGAGTTTTCTCGAGCACTTTCGTGTTGCTCGAATTGCGCTCGACATTTCGAGTCTTCCTACTCCGATCCAATTTTTCTCACTGATTTTGAGCAACGCTATACGTTACTGCTGCTGCTACTGCTACTACTACCACTACTACTACTACTACTACTGTTCTGTTCACCCGCTGTTACTGTTGCTGTTGCGGCTGTTGCTAGTGGATATGTCTCACGTTACTCTGACGGATACCTTCTCTCGAGAATTTGACAATAACGCGATAGCTCGAATCCGAACGAAGCAGTTGGGAATAAAAATCTGCCTTGCGAATCGGACGTTGTTACTTTGACAAACTCGGAAAGTAAACAGAAAGAAAAAGAGAGAGAGAGAAAGATAAAAATATAAAAGAAAGAATAAAAATAAAATGCAAAAAGAGAAAATAGAGAAAAATTAGTTAGTTTCGCGCTATGATTCGGGAAGGAAAAAATACTCTTCGTAAATATTTTCACTGTTTTCCCACGTGAAAGAAAGAGAAAGAGAAAGAGAGTAACATAAAAAGCCGTGTTGGTGACGATAATTAAGCAATCTACTCGACGTTATAATGCGAGCAATTTGCTTGAGAAATACACGCGAAATTACGAGAGGAGGGTGAGGAAGAAGAGGAGGAGGAGGTGGAGGAGGAGGACGAGGAGGAGGAGGAGAAACTCGGTGGTGGTCCACCGTTATCGTTCTCTCGTAGCTCGATGCGTTTCTATTCTCTCTTTTTCTAACACACATACATATAGGTACATATTCATACATACCTACATATACATATACGACACATATATATATATATATATATATATATATATAGGTACGTGCGTTCCTACCACTGGAGAGGAATTAACGAAATTCCATTTACCGTACTGTTCGCGATAAACCGACACAACACAGCCACCGTGTTGGTGCCCGATGGAGGCGAAGCCATGCGACTTCTATTTGCCGGTAAAGGCAGTTATTACGGTGTTATTTCACCCCTACCACATCGGCATTGTGCTATTAAATTCCCATATTGTCACGCGTTACGGCTCTGAGAACTGCAGTTACCAGCAGAAAAGCGGTGTGCCTCGCATCTCGCCCATACCCTCCTAAAACCAACCCAACCAAATTCACAACCCACCTTCAACACCCCCCCTTTAACTCTGCCACCCTTCACTCACCCTATTTTTCTTTCTTTCTTTCTTTCTACCAATTTATCTACCTACTTACCTACCTACCTACCTACCTACTTACTATTTATCGTTTTCTTTCTTTCCCTGTATCATCGATACTACGGTTTTTATCGATACATACTGCAAACGTGTTTCCTTTACTACTATTCGCTCAAAATGAAACAGTTCAACCCTTTTATGTAACCATTTGGTCACCAAATGAGAAACGTTTCTATCGCGAATATCGATTCGACGATTATTCTTCTTTTGTATTAAAACTGTACCTATATCACAATGTATAATAACAGGCTTTAATATTATTCAAAGGTTTGAGCGAACTTGCAATAATTTTAAAATATTTTTACATACGAACACGTGTATCCAAACTTTTGATCGGCAATGTATTTATACTGTAATTAGATTTGTCGTGTAATAAAGTGAATTTTGCGAATCAACAAATTAGTGGTTTTTACGTAAAGTTCATTTTGAAATTGATATAAGTTTTTGTATTATATATATATATATATGTATATATTATTTTCATTTTAATTAACATTATATTATTTACATTCGCTCGAGTTAAATTGGTTTACTTGAAAAACTTGCGTAAACGGGTAAACGACAAATCCGTAGGAAGTTACGTTCTACGAGTGCAGGAGTTTGGTGCATCGCATCGATGAACCCTTCCTTGTTCGATAAGCCCTTTCGTGATCAGATTTATCCTACACGTTGAAAAGTCTCGTTGGTGTAGTAGACGCTTGCGCTTGGGTAGAAGAAGCTAGTTGTATTGGCTGATGGGGTATGAGGGAATCGTTTTAAAGGGATGTTAACCCCTCTCCAATTAATTGCATCCTAACGAGAAAAAACCGAATAAACGAATACGTAATACGCATGACTCTTCCTTTACATTGTCAAATAATTTATTCGATTTTTTTTTTTTATTTTTCTCTTCTTTTTCTCTTTCATATCGTGTCTTTGATGCATATTATTCATGTAAAAATGAATTTATTGTTTATTTTAAATCGTGAAAAAAAGGCTTATTAATTCAATGGAAAACATTGCTTGAGAGAGAGAGCGAGAGAAAGAGGGAAACAAAAATGAAACTCGACGCCGAGGGAACGAAGTAAACTTTAGAAAATACCCTTTTAATCGTTCTATCGATCTTAACGTATTCGTTTCGCTTAAAAGCCAAAAGAGAAAGAGAAAAAGAGAGAGGTACAACGATCGTTCTCCGGAGATATCCGCAATGATGCCTAGCTTTGATATTTACATCTACGCCAAGAATCGCGTTTGACTCTAGACACTTCGCGAAATAAATAATTACAAACTAACGAACGCGAAAAAGAAATATATTTACGTTAGAAACGAACAAACTCTATAAAGCGATCCTTATTACAAAGCAATATTTCATTTCTATACTGTTATCGTTCGTTGAATAGAATAATAATAAACAAATGTCGAATCGTGTAAAAAAACAATATTGCACATATATATTTTCTATCAATTATAATTTTCTATTATATATTGGTATTCATCTTTACACATTGTTCATAACATCATCATCATCATCTTCTTCATCATCATCATTATCATCATCATCATCGTCGTCGTAGTGTTTGTTATCGTTTATCCTAGGCGTTCGTAAATGACAGGTTCTGATTCGTTGAATAGTGGGTTGGTGATTAGAGCGCTTAACGGAGCGATTCGTTTGGCTATGCGAACAGGGTAAACCTCGTCCTGTTTTGTTGGTGTCGAAGAGCACACCGAATGAGAGGGATAGGAGAGTACTTCCCATCGAACGATCCTACACGTCGGACAGGTACATACTAGACAGGTAGAGATACCAAATAGCTATGTCTAAAGGCTCTCTTCTCTTTAGTCCGGCTCTCACAATCTGCTATTTTGTTTCCACTCCCCACATTCGATTACCTATATCTATGTACTTGGACTCCGACTAATCGTTTTACTCCCTCTAATTAGCCTGATCGTCTTAACGTTCGATCGGCAAACGGATTCTTGTGCTTGCTAGCTAACTTGCCAGCTTGCCAGTTTACTTGCTTGCTTCTGTCCTCCAATGAGAATAACCGATTCACATTCGTGAATGTTTACGTATCTGCACGACTGGATAATTAGATGTCAAAGGTAAGAGGGTTAATATTGGCTCTGAACGGGCATTTACCTACGTCTTCTATTCCAAAGGAAATATTCTTGATAATTATCATTTAATCGCGAAAATTTGATAGTTCGGAATTTTATACGAAATTTTTATTTGTTTTCTAATAATAGTTTTATTATATGATTTTTTAAAAGAATTTGATTTATTTAAAGAAAAATAATGTACATGTATATATATTTTCTCATTCGATATTAGATAATTTTTGTTTAATATATTTGAAAAGAGAAATATTTCAATTATAATTTACAGCGCTATTAAAAATATTTATGAAACGTAATAATAAATCGTATTGATTTTTTACGAGTTCGTACAAAGTTTAAACACGTTGACTGAAGAAGCGAGAAGAAATATCATCGAAGTGTTATATTTTTTGTTGGGTTCCATCGATGAATTGAAAAATATCTTAAAGTTAGGATTTGAACCGTGAAATTTATTGCGCGTTATAATATGCGAGGTTTCGAGCTCGACTCGTATGGTTTTTCCGGTACATTGGTTATCGGTCAATGGCTCGTACTTGTTTCGTCGTAGTCGTAATCATAGTAGTAGTCGTTGTCGTTGTCGCATTGTCGAGAGAAACGATGATTCTCGGTATGCTCGATGTCACTGTAATATTTTTACACTGAATTCTTTTAACAAAATAAGAAAATAAAAAATGAAACAACAACAACTCGAAATATATCATATAAATATATAAATTAGCGTAGATTATAATTGATACGTTGAAACGTATTGAAAATAAGTTTAGTTGCTCGTTAAAAAATCGTGAAAGGAGGAAAAAAGCCATTGAAATAATAAAAGAAAATCATTTTATTGAAGAATTTCTTCTGACACACAAGAAAAGAAAATAAAGGAAAAGAAAATAATTCGAAAGCAAATCAATTCGTTTAAGTAACACAGTTATTTATTATCGGACTTTGAAGTTTTAAATAAATAGATGTAATCGGGTTCGACCTATTAAGCCGCCTTCTTTCAGGGGAAAATGCGAATTAGCTCTCGTAGAGTAATGGAAAGAAAAAAACCTGTGCTGAAAGGAAAAGATTTCTTTTCTTTTTTATATTATTTTATCCTTTTTTCGAAATTTTTCTCGCTCTTTTTTCCTCACCCCTTGATGATTCGTATATAATATATACGTTTTTAGAAAAAAAGAAAAATTGTTTTCAAGTATCGTCACACCTACGGCTAGGTTTTCGGAAATGATGTCGTATTCTCGCTCGCTTTTTTTTTCTCTTGCACGCGTTTACATTAATTACTCTTTTTTTTCTTTTCTTTTCGCGAGAATCTCGAAAATGAAATGACCTCGGTTATAAATTTCATTTCCCTTTTCGTTGCGTACCCATTACACTGCTACCACCTACTCGAGTTCCGGGCAGATGACGAGAGGTTAATTAGATTAAAAAGAAGAGAATTAATTCGTTCAGGGTTTCATTGCTAAGCTCTAGCTAGCTAGCTAGCTCGTTTCTCGTAAACGTAATTCCATTCGTCGTTTATGCTCCTTGAGAATGCTAATGTACTCGAGTTATCACCGATAAGACGAACGTGTGGTAGATACTACGAAAATTAATCTCTCTCTCTCTCTCTCTCTTTCTTTCTCTCTTTTTCTTTTTCTTTTTAAAATAAAGAACACTTAGAGATCTTTTTGTTTTATCCAACATCTTCGCTACTTTCTCGATGTAAGTTTATACAAACCGTGCGCACCATACGTAACACATTTTCATCCGCAGTAGGAATATACCATCGCAAATACTGATTTTTATTATCAACTTATCGCGTACCTTAACTGTAATATCCATAAGATAGTCTCTTTCATGGTCTGACAAAGAGATAACCATACCCGTAGAAAATATCTAGTCGAACGTTTAACATTCTAACAAATTCTCAACCCTTGGTTATAATAGAGAACAGTGAAAACTGAAAATCTTGATAAATGTATTTCGTTAACAAAGATATTCTTAGGAGGGGGATGATGATACGTAGTAGAATTTTCACCTAAACCTGGGTTTTCACCATCTAGTTCTATATCAAGGTAAGAAAGTCTACTTGTAAGACACCTTTAAAGCGCTTTCTCGAGTAGGGGGCACCACACCCATTGTACATCTATCGCGCTAAGGTTTCTCCTGCTAAGATAGCCTCGCTCTGGTTACTATACACACACACACCCACACACATATATATATACAATATATTGCATAATATGGTAGGAAGGAGATAAGGGCGACATGTATGTCGACGAGTCACACAAGATAAGGCCGAAGAACCCGGGCCGCGCTTACAGTGGGAGAACTTCCTCATTTCTCAACCCCTTCCGCACTTATCGTCCGGATTATGTGCCATTTCCATACACCTAATGGTGCACCGCGAATAGCGAAACAGCATTTCGTTTTAATGGAGGGAGGGGGGAGGGGGGGGAACGGTGTGCATAGTCTTCTCTCCCTCTTCCTTCTTTACCACCTCCTCCTCCTCCTCCTTCACCTTCTCATAGGCTACCCCATTCCAACCCTTCTCTCTCTCTCTCTCTCTCTCCTACTATCAACCCTCAGAGTTAGGTTCGGTCCTTCTCTTTTGCCATCAGCAGCGCCTTTCGCCCAGGCTTTTGCCAACTTCTCGTAGGCCAAACTTCCTCTTCGTTAAGTACTTTGGCAACACGTACTCGCGCCTTTTTGTCCTGCCCAGGGATTCCGGTTCAACCCCTTTCCACCCTTGTCTATCTATCTATGTATGTATATACGTACTTACGTTCGTATGCATCTCTCTGTTGTGTATATGTGTATATGAAAAAGAGTGGGAGGGTGAGATGGAGGGAGAGTTGTAATTACGTTAAAGACTTTCGGGAAACGGGTGGCGTAGAAAGTAACGAGCTCTTTACGCGTGCGTTTTCGTGTCTTCGAAAATCGTCGTCTCTTCTCGTTAGAAGAGAACACTCGAATTAGAACTAACGTTCCAACTACAATGGCTATGCGAAAGAGAATATATATATATATATATATATATATATATTAATATATATATATTATATATGTATATGTAAAAGCTTTAACACGTATCTTTCTCGTTACTTCTTCTTCTTATTATTCTTCTTCTACTTTTTAGCTTATCTTTTTTTTTTGTGTTCGGTTAATTTGTTATAATAATACTCGATCATTGAAGAACACATTCGAGAAATATTCATTCGTGTATTTGTTTTTTGTTTCTTTTGCAAGTATCAGTGGATTTATTATAATACGAATATATATATATATATATATATAGTATACCTGTATCGTTCGTTTATGCCTTCTTTTCTCTTTCTTATAACTCTTGTGTTAAAAATAATAAAAAAAAAATTAAGAAAAGAAATGAAAGACACAAAAAGAAAAAAGGAAGAATACGTAGCCGACAGGGCGAGAAGGAGCAACCTTTCGTTCTCTCAATTAGAAGCGCATCACATAGAGCTATTACCATACCATTTTCTTCGAGATAAACAAGTCTCCGGAGCGCCTAGCATACCCTGGGGAAATATGTGCCGAGATGAGTGTGCTTCCTTGAAACAGCCTATCTCTTTCTTTCTTTCTCTCTCTCTCTCTCTTTCTTTCTTTCTTTGTAACTCCTTCTCCTTTTTATTCGTTCTAGACGATGACTTATCAGCGAGAAGGTATAATAACGTTGGAAGTGCCGTACGCGACGTTACACTTCGAATTAGTACCAGAGCACCATAGAACTTCTTTCTATTTCTTTTTCTTAGATCTCTTTCGTTCGTTCGTTCATTCGTCCTTTCTTTTTTTTCTTTCTTTCTTTCTTTCTTTCTTTCTTTCTTTCTTTTGGTTCTTTTTCTTCATCTTCATCTTCTTTATCCCGAGTCTTCTCGTAGCTCGAGAAAAATATTTGCCAATCTCGTCCCTTTTACCTTCTACTTCTTCCCTTTACTCCCCCTAACCCCCGTATTCCTTCTTACTACTAGTAAAGAATCTTTGAAAGCTCTTACACGAGAGTCTCGACTATCTTTTGAAAATATCGCCTTAAGAGATTTTATGATACAACGAGAGGAAAAATAAAGAAGGAAATCGTAGAAAGAATCTTATGTTTCTATATATATATAGATAGATAGATAGATATATAGATATATATCTACATTAAATCTATCTATTACAATACGGTTTAATTCGTATCGAGATTCTATCGATATACTTAACGATGATAAAATAATACAAATGTTTATACTTTTTCCCCCACACGAATATTATTACTAATTTATTTCATTGTGTCTTCTTCTTCTTCTTCTTCCTCATTTTATTAGGACTTTGTTCTGTTTTAATAGCTTTTTTTTATTGCTATTTCTAGAAGCGATTTATTGTTTTTTTTTTTTACCGAGGATAGATTGCTAGTCTCACCCCTTATTTCACATTGTATTTGTTACCACAAACGATATTCAACATTTATATTATAATAATTATTACTTAGTCGCAGTAATTTTTTTTTGTTTTTTTTTTTTTCGTTTTTCTTTCATTTCGAATACTTAAAAAGAAGAAACACAAGAATCTTTCTTACCAATGTCAGACTTTTGCTGTCCATTGGTAATTGTCGTCTAACTCTACCACCCTTCTCCCACCTTCCCCCTACACCCCCTTAGGTATATTATACGACTCCGTCGACGCACCCGTATTTGCTATCCGCCAATTCTCGTTACTGTCGTTGTTCATGTTCGTTCGTTCGGTTATACGTCGATGGCTGAGGACAATTTAACAGGGCGGAACGCCCAATAAAATGGCCGTTGTTACGCGTTCGACCTTGCCCGACTCATTGAGCTTAGAACAAAAAAAAAACCTTCGTGAATTCGTTATCGTTATAATAGTGGTTGTACTTGTAGTAGGTAGTATATAACAGTTGCGTTGTTGCGTTACATTTTATTCTTTTTATATTTTTTCTATAAAAAAAAATAAAAAAAAGAAAAAAAAAGAACAATCTTTTTAACAATGAAAACGTAATTTGCATGACAATAACGTCCGTCCGTCCGTTCGCATCGGTTGGTTCGATTGAAATTTATATTATCCAGATCTCTACTATTTATGTACTTTGTATTATATAAAAAAAAATAAAAAAAAGAAGAAAAGGGGATGGAAAAAAAAAACAGAGAGAAATTCCACCGCAGACAAATCCCTTTTGTGTGCAAAAAAAAAAAAAAAAAAAAAAAAAAGGGGGAAAAAATATAAAAAAAAAAAAAAAAAAAAAAAAAAAAAAAAAAAAGGAAAAAAAAAAGAAGAAATAAAAAGGAAGAAAAATATCCGATAAATCCGATCGATCGATATCGTTGTAACATCTCGTCCGATTACATAGAATAATCAGGATAAAAAAAAAAAGAGGAAAAGCAGGAGTAGGGATAGGACGGGGGAGGAGGGAAAAGCTCATCGATCGTACGTACGTACGAACGGAACAAACGGAACGAACTGTATTGCCGATCGTCGGAGCCATCCAATCAGGAAGATCCTTCCCATCGTCGATTCTCTCTCTCTCTCTCTCTCTCTTTCTCTCGTCTCTTTCTCTCGTCTCTTTCTCTGGTCGTATAGTCGGCGTTGAAAATACATTAAGCCGTGTACCGTTGTATATGCATGTCCGATTCGAATCGAAACAGTTTGATAATCGGCAAATATATACACGGATATAGGTATATCAGCAGTTATCGGGGCCGGTTGCCCGGACCGGACCGGACCAGCCGATTTCGCTTTTGCGTTCTCAACGTTTTCGAGTAGGTCGATTGTAGTAGGTACTATCTATCTAAATACATATGGATCCATATATATATATATATATATTTATACCTGAGTACCTGTGTACGTACACTTTCAATCAAAAGTTTGACTAATCGTATATATATATATATAGATATTTATAAGAAAAAATTGAATGCCTTTTAAACAACTCGAGCTAAGGGTAAGATTGAACCGTTAATAAAAATGTAAGAGTATAAAACAACTCGACATATTCTCGTTAATTCTCTGTCAATTAATTTTATCGAGTATTTCTAATTGAATATAATCTTATATTACAATTTTTGTCAAAATTATCTAAGATATTCTAACGTGAACAATTCATTTTTAATATCATTCTTAAAACTCGATATACGAAAAACTCTATAACAGTATCTCATGAACATAATATATAAGAAAATACTAAAAAATAATATATCTTAAGATATAATTCAACTTGTTGATACTTTATGTGATAGTTTGAAAATTAATCGGTGTATTTGATTTTTTACTAAATAAAATCAGCTTTTGGTTGGTAGTGTATATATACATATATACATATACAGACAGAAAATAGATAGTGGTAGCAAGAGGGAAAGAGTAAACGAGATAGAGAAACAGAGAAACGTATGGTAGAGGAATAGTATGGTAATCACGAAAGGTATAAAGAGGTATACGCGAACCATGGCCACGCTCTCTCGGCCGCAGACATTTACGGTTACACCCCGAAGCGTATGTTCGGGAGTGGCTGGCTGGTTGTGCCCACGGATGTACGCTTCGGTGACTACCTTAAGCCACGTCCGTGCATAGAGATTCTGTTCGAGCGAACGGTGCTTTAAATCGCCGCCTACTCGATTCACCATTTCTCTATCTCTATCTCTATATCTCTATCTCTATCTACCTATCTCTCTCTCTTTAACTAGGAACGCATTCACACGTTCGCAACTCGCTCGTTTTCCTCGAAGCCGCGTAATGGGACGACTAATCCGACATCTTTCGTTCGATACGATCCGACGAGCCAAACTCGGTGATGGTGGGCTGGTGTGTAGTGGTATCGTTATCGGATGATTATCAACCCTTTGCTAATTGTGCGTAACGAACGGCCTTTCGATACCCATCTGTTGTAAGAGGAGAAAGAAGGGGGGTTGGAGGTGGGGTGGGGGGAAGGTATCCTTTGATCGCGGAGTTGTCCGTTCGTTCTATCTTCCTACCGGAAGATGTCTCGAATAATTTATCTCCATCAAAATGTATTTTATATTTGTTTCAATTACGTTTCTTGTACCATATTATTATAATACGATACGATATTTAAATTCAGTAGGGATTATATTATTAAACGAAAGGAAATAACAAAAATCAATAAAAAAAGAAAATAAGAAAAATACGTTCTAATCGGGAAATTGTTCTAGCCAATTGTATTGTAAGATGAAGCTAAGCAAGCGTTGCAACCCACCTTATGGTGCTTTTCTCACGATAAAGATTCCCGGAATTTGTTGTTTGTTTTAGTTGTTGTATTTTAGCAGGATATTCGAGAGCTCACTCATCCTCTCTCCTTCCTAGTGTTTCAAAGTATCGAATTATCCATCTAGCTCGAACTGTTTGGTGCTACTTAAACACCCTCGCAATGAATTTCACATAAGATACCTTAGATATACAATCACTCTTTGCACTCTTTATTTACACTTTCTCGGTCTCGATCATGGTAGAATCCTAACAGTAGTAGTAGAAGAAGAAGAAAAAGAAAAAAAAGAAGAAGAAACCTCATAAGAAAACAGCAGCGTAAAAACCGATGCAGGGTGAACGGTTCGCGTTTGGATAGTTGTGTTAGTACTCGTGATGGTGTCAAAGAGCACACATGAGAGATAAAGAGAGAGAGAGAGAGAGAGAATGAGAAGGGTGATGAGGGGGTGAGGGGGGAGGGGATGGGAGAGACACGACGTGGGTAAAGATCGAAAGGCGGTATGTCGCGGTAGCTGTGAGATCGATCGAAACGCTCGGATAACGGAGTAAAAGCCTCGAGAGGTACGGTATGCTATTATCCTGGAGGAGGAAGAGGAATAGGAATAGGAAGAGAAGGAGATGGAGGTGGTTTGTGGAGGTTGGAGGACGTCGATTTCGTCCCCACGTGACCGAAGCAAAACGTGACGTTAACCGAACCATCGTTTCCACTTGAGCCGCATAATTGGACGGAGTAAATCCATCCTTCGTATGTCCCAGCGCAATGCGAGTAAGTGAGATAGATAGATAGATAGATAGATAGATAGATAAAGTGAGAGTGAGAGAGAGAGAGAGAGAGAGAGAGAGAGAGAGAGAGAGAACGAGTTAGCTCGGCTACCTCGTGTACGTCCTTCTCTCCTCGTTTAACGTCAATTCCAATCGAGCACGTTTAATTGACAAGCACGCCGTCGAAAGAAATGTATTCGGTTAGCGATTAAGCAAATTCCATGGGTTTTTCTTTTCTGTCCCTTTTTTTCTTTTTTTTTTTTTTTTTTTTTTTTTTTTTTTTTTTTTTTTTTTTTTTTACTTTTTCAAGAATAGTTTTTGTTTTTTTTTTCTGTTTTCTTTTTTCGGCATCACCCGATTTCTCCCCTTTTTCACTCCGACAACAGGAAGAGAAATAGAGGATGAAGGAGAATGAAAAAGAGGGTTTTAAAAGTAGAAGATTGAGAAGGGAAGAGAGTTGGAAGAGAAGGGTTAAGTGAGAAAGAAAGAGTTAGGAAAGGAGTCGAGAGGCCAAGGGAAACGCGGTCTTGTTTTATTCCATCGCGAGGCACTTATAGTAAGATCGGAGAAAGAAAGAGAGAGAGAGAGAGAAGGAGTTGCATATAGAAGAAGGGGCCTCCTACCGAGACATGAATAAGCCTTTGTTTTTCTTCCAAAAGAATCCCGTCTGCGGCGACAACTCGTATATATATATATACATATATATATACATATATATATATATATATAAGATGACGCGAGTTGGAGCGCATAGCGAAGTAACAAAAGAGAAATCCAATTCGAAGAAAGTGACTTTTCTTTTATCTCAATCGTAACTCTCTGACTCTGGGCCGTTCAACGTTCCTACGACGATGAGTTTTCATCGTCGTCTATCGTCCTCCCCCTCCCCCTCCTCCTCTTCATCGTTGTTACCTCTGTTCTTTTACCCCTGTCTTCCCTTTTATCATCGCGTAATTCTATGATCGTTGAAATCGTTTGTAACGAAACTAAAGACAAAGAAGAAATTAGAAAGAAAGGGATCCTAGAACATTTTCATCTAGAGAGAGAGAGAGAGAGAGAGAAAAAAATATAAAGGATATATAATATATTATATTATATACAGTTTTATACGATTTTTATACGATTCCAGGAAATGGGACTGGTTATTGATATTTTTTAAATAAAAATAGGAATATATTATTATAGAAAATATTCTAGTAGAAATATTTTGATTATGATCTCTCTAAGAAAGTTCATATATATAATAATAATAATAATATATATATATATATATGTGTATATGTATATTATAATAATCTTGGTTTAACAAAAGACATAGCGCGCAAACGAGCATCACTCTCGTTCCTTTATGGAATTAATTTCACTTAACGAGAGAGCCAGTAATAAGCCCAAAGAGCGCACGGTACTCGAAATAGGACTACCGCAAGCCCTTAATCATACGCGAAACGGAACGTTGCGCATGTCAGTAACACGCAGAGGCTTGCGGTACGTGATGATGAATCAAGGGTGGGAGGGAGGGTGGTGGAGTTGCTGACGTGTTTCAATATCGAAGGGCTAAACGAACCGCGTGTACTTCGTTATAACCAGGCTTTTCAATTAAGCGATGAGCAAGTAAAGTAGTCCCTCTTCGAAGATGGAACAAACGTTTTGCTTTCTAAACTCGACCTTGTTTTTTTTTTTATCTCTAACGTGAGATATATTTTATTATATTTTTATTTTCTTTTATTGTACTTTTTATCTTATTACGATTAATATATACACGACAAATCGATGCCCTAGCGTGTTCATTTTATTCTCGCGTTAAAGAAATAATTCGAATGAGAAAGGAATTAACGAATACAGATTAAAGTGATTAAAGAGAGAAAGAGAAAGATAATAGGCAGACGTAAGAAGGTGCGTTGAGACATAGAGAAGAGGGTGCCGCCGCGGTGGTGGTACCTACTGGATGGAATCCGGCTTTCCTTAATTACAACGACCCTCTTCTGTCCCATTAATAAGCGGCCTAAACAAACTGCCGTCATATAAATACTTGGATTTCTACCTCGTCCACTCTCTCGCGTACACCCAACCAACCATCTTCCTTCATCTTGCTCTCTCCCTCTCTCTCTCTCTCACACACACTCTCTCTCACTCTCCTTTTCTCTTTCTGCACCTTGTTCCTTCTCATCCTTGTCCTGCATCTCTTCCAACTTCAACATTCTACCTAGCTCCTTCTATTTCCCTTTATCCTTCTGCCTAGTCTTTTCTTCCTCCCCCACCCTTCCCTCCTACCTCTCTTCACCACCTTCATCCCTATAATTAAATTTGCACTGTGCTTCGTGAGTTTGGCTGCTCCTCCGTTCATTTAATCGGACACCGGGCGTTAGTATAATTAAAAGCACATCTCTTTTGGAATTCGCTTCATCCAGACTACCACCTCCATTCACCCACGAAGGCCCTTCCACCACCAACCCTTTCAACGCTCTTCTTCTCCTTCTCTTCCTTCATCTTCTTCTCTCTCTTTCTATCTATCTATCTATCTTTCTATCTATCTATCTATCTATCTATCTAACTTTATATCTTTCCGTCTCTCGTTTGCTCTTTCCACACTTCCGTTGGGTATCCTCTCGTTCTCTAATTGCGAGGTACACTGTTGTCCGTACGTGTTTTTGGCGTTTCTATGTTCCGCCGTATTGTTTCTATCTCTCTTTCTCTTTCTCTTTTTGCCGGTAAAACGATCCGACGGACAAATACACGCTAAAATACGCGTGTTGTACCTGTAGGAGAATAACTGTCTACCCTACCTTCATTAATTCAAAATTCGAGTAACTTAAAATGCTTGACAAGGAAAGACAGTTAGAATATGAAAGAGAAAGAGAGTGAGGGAGAGAGAAATTTGTAGAAATACGGTGGTGTATAGTGTGTTCTATCCTTTGCCGCGGGTACCACTTTCTTCAACGAATTGTTTTTCCGTATATAACGCGTATATATTCGTTAGGAATAAATGAAGGATTTTCGAAAAGTAGAAAGAGAGAGAGAGAGAGAGAGAGTTTGGTACAGACGACGACGACGACGACGACGATGACTACGACGACAACGTCAAAGCTCCGGTCCCCGTAGATCATGAAAATCCACCTTGAATTTCGCTCCTAGCTCTAAAACGCGCGTAAACGCTTTGTCACGACTCGTTAAGAGCTAAAATGAAAATTCTGATAACGAGCGAGCGAGCGAGCAACCTTTACCTTGAATATATTTCTCCTATTTTATATTATTTTTAAATAAATTTTCTTGTTTTTTTTTTGCCCCCCTTTAAAATGCATTTAACTATAACCCTATTCTACTTGAAAATATCATCCGTCTGTTCTCGTTCTCGTAATGGACGGTTGTTACCACTTAACAGAGATACTTTTTATACAATTTATTAAAATTACGTAATACATGATCACGTTAATAAAATAATAAATGTATTTAGTATAATTGAGAAAGAGAGAAAAAAATTTATGAACGGGATATACGTATAGAAAAATGGAGTACATTATAGATAGATAGATAGATAGATAGATAGATAGATAGATAGATAGATAGGTAGGCGTAGTAGTGACTCCGCAAAGTTTTCCGCTCGTCACCATTCTTCTCGAAGGAATTCCGGAGGAAGTTTGAAAAGCGAGGAAGTCGAGGAACATTTGACATTTTCTCAAATATATACTCGATCTCCTACTCGAACGTAACACTATATACAAGCTTATAAGAACCCGTAGGTAGATAGTATCTATCTTCGTGTAGAAGATAGGCATCAAGCTGCTTGCTTGCTTGCTTGCTTGCTGCCACTATTGCTGTTACTGCTGCTGTTGCTGTTGCTGCTGCTGCTGCTGCTGCTGTTGGTTGGTGGTACTGCTGATACTATTTCGTGTGTTGTTGGTGTGTACGCTCACGAAGGGTGAATTCGAACGGGGATAGCATTTCTCAATATTTAATAGCGTCTGGGTACGAGTGCTGTCTCGACACTTCTGAAATTGCAAGGCGGGAAGCACTTGAGAGCACGGAAACGGAAAATAGGAGGAAAGAGAAAGAGAGATAGTGTGAGAGAGTGAGGGGGGGGAGAGGGAGGGATGGAAAGAGAATTCGTCGTTGTCTAGCTTCGAACTCTCGCGACGTTCGTTCTTCGTTGTACCGCAACACGAAAAAGGGAAAGAAAGAAAGAAAGAGAGAGAGAGAGAGAGAAAACTGGTTAAACGGTCGTCGCACTGCCGATATATTACGCGGAGGAGGATCGAATGTGAAAATAAAAAGGTTTCTTTCTCTCTTTTTCTTATTCTTATTCGTTTTCATCTTCTTCTTCTTCTTCTTCTTCTTCTTTCTATTCAATGTCAGAGACCTTTTTCGCGACGTTTCCTTTTCCCCTATTATTTTGTCTTTTTTTTTTCTTCTTCTTAACACGTCGATCGTTTTACCTCGAAGTATCGTTTACTTTTTAACGTCAGACAAAAAAAGAAGATAAAAAATAATATATGTATACAATTTATAAAGCCAATATAATATGGTGGTGTCTTGTTTTATAATGATAACCAGTTAACTTTGAATATTCCATAATAATCTACATATTTTGTGTTGAAAGGAAAATATGTTAAAATTAGGGATGCATATGTCGTTAAGTCGAATCGGTAAATAAAAATAAAAATAAGAAGAAAATAAAAAGAATTAATAACAGAACACGGAAAAAGGGACGAGAGTAGTATAGGGTTTAGGAAACAAGAGAAGAGAAGAGTGAGAAGAGAAGAGAAGAGAAGAGATTCTTCGGTTGAGGTCCTCCCGATTGTTGGCGGTATGGTGGTGATGGTGGCAATGGTGAGAGGGATTGAACATGGCAAAGGTAGAAGAGGAAACGTTGGACAGAAGAAGAGGGTTAAAGTAGAGTGAAAAGCAGGATAGTGAGATTGGAATACCTACTAGGAGGAAGGGGGAGGTAGCTCGAGAGACAGAAAAAGAGGAGAAAAGGATAGAGGGGAGGGGGGTTAGAAGAGAAGTCAGAATAGACGGAGTAAAAGGGGTGGAGAGGACATGAGAGAAAGAGAAAGAGAGAAAACGAACGAACGAACGAACGAAGCGAGCACGGCGGAGACACTTTCGTGAGATTGAGCTCGAATTCAATAGGGGATGAATAAAATATAAACTAGTCGGCATTGCGATCCTACACGGGAGTCTAAGGGTACCCGACCCTCGTGTAAATAAATAAAAACTATATCCGGCTCTCTGGATTTCGCACGAGTGGACGGACGAATGGACGGACGGACGGACGGACCTACGCCCAGGGCTTT
Organism: Polistes canadensis; assembly: GCF_001313835.1. NCBI lineage: Eukaryota > Metazoa > Arthropoda > Insecta > Hymenoptera > Vespidae > Polistes > Polistes canadensis. Next base: position 532,112 of record NW_014569567.1, on the reverse strand, counting down.
GTTCCACGGCGGAAAGTTCCATCGGGGCGAAGCTAAATAAGAGCCGCGATTAATTCAGCCCGTTTGCAACGAAAACGAGAGAGAGAACGCGCCCAACAACGGGTTCCATTAAAGATACCACCAATTCGCGTTTCTATGTCCGCTCGTATGTTCTACACCGTTAGACCATTATTATTATTATTATACTTTTTTCTCATCTTCTAACCTCCTACCCTCTTAAACAGTTAACGTTTCGTAAAATGATATTCGACTGTATTTAATCGTAGAAAATTATTGAACAAAACAGATGCGACGACGGTCTTTTCTTATTTCGTAAAATACAGAAAAAAAAATCACTCGAAGAAACATCGTTTCGATATTATTAGGTTTTTATAAAAGACCATAAATATATATATATAAAGAGGTAGGGGTTGTACGAGGTAAAGCCGGTGAGTGAGAATAGTGGTGAAGGGGGTGAGGTGTGGGCGGGGGAGGGTGGGGGTTAGCGTGGCGCGCCGCGCCGGCTCGCAATATTTCGCGTTCATAGCGTTGCTAAGCCGCAACTAACCGCCTTGTTAGGAAGTTACTCCTCCTCGACCTCTTGCCACCCTCTCTTTTACCTCCCCTCCTTACCCTATTCACCCTCTTACTCTTACCTCCTCGTGTTCGTCCATCTTTCTCTCTTTCGGGCACGTTAGCACACTGCACCGACGGCTTTGCGTCCGTCCCTTCTTCCTTCCTTCCTTCCTTCCTTCCTTCCTCTCTCTTTTCCCCTGTCCCACCGTTTGCCCTTTCTCCTCTTCTGGCATACACCGGATACTAAATCATAACTTGAGAAATTCGCGTGCAGCGCCCAACAGTCCGCCCGCGCGCAGAACACCTTTAAGACCTTCCAGGAAACTTGGCAAAGCTCGAGGATACTGCTGCCCTTGCAAACCTTTGATAACTAAGTACGTACCCATCTTCTTCTTCCCTCACGTATCTCCTCTCCTCTCCTTCTCCTTTTCCTCCTCCTCCACCTCCTCCTCCTTTTCATTCCACCACTTCTCTCTTAGATCTTCTGCTCGCGCCTAGTTATGTATCACCATTAAACCTAATTGTGGCCCTGACTTTCCTTACCATCTCTATCATATCTCTCTCTCTCTCTATGTCCTTCCATCTTACACTTTCTTACCACTTATTTTACTCTCGCGTAATCGTCCTTTGTCGTGTCGAAATTGTCCCAGCTCGTCCAAGTAGAGTCCATCGAGTTTCGTTTCACATTCACTTACTCACACTCTCTCTCTCTCTCTTTGTGAAATGTTTCAAAAGGGTAGGATGGTTATATCTCGCAAGTCGTTTGTTTCTCTCCTCGAAATCGTGGTTTCTCGTTGAACGATAATCCAATCTCGTATAGTACCATTTTCATCGCTAAACACAAGAAATACGTGTTAGAGGTTGTAAAATATGTGTGAAATGGCGTCGTTGAGATGATAGGTACTACCGACGAGTTTAAGAGTTCGATTATTCCAATCGATTTGTCTACTTTATCATAAGATATTTGAAAAAGAAAATATCGATCATAAGTGGTCGAGATAATTCGATAAAAAATTGACTTTCCGTACGATGTATAACATACAGGAATATTGATAAAGATCATTTTGTTACGAGTGTTTACAATAGTTCAGAGTACGCGTCAGCCCCTAACTGAAATTTGATTAGACTATAATCGATCTGCTTTTTTTCTTTTTTTTATTTTCTTTTTTTTTTTTTCTTTTTATTTTGGGTTCTCCTCCCTGGATATAACGTTGCATTATTCGGACATTTAACATAACAATAAATAATTCATGATTACGTCGATGAATAATTAACCGTATTGCGTCGTTCGTTCATTCGTTCGTTCGTTCGGATATCTTCGCTATCGAGGAAATGAAAATTAGTTGATAATTCGCAATTCGTTGTTTCGATGATTTTCGTATTAATGTATTTATTATTACGATTATCGGTTTCAATCGATAATCACTACCGATTATTATCATCATTTATCCTGCATTACGATAAAATGATTAGTTATTAGTCTTACGCGTGATGGTAGAGATTTTAATGCCTGAATGTTAAAATTGCATTTGCGCGAATGCATCTTATTACGTTGATGCAAATCGTAGGTTACATTGATGTACGATCATGTATACAAGGGAAATGGAGAGAGAGAGAGAGATGTTTGAGCGTGGTAAATCTTGGTACGTGCCTTATCCCGCTTATCTCAACCGATATATGACGTTATTAAATACGTGCCCCCATTAAGTAGTTATATCTCAATATATATACATATATATATGGACAGAGAGAGATATATATATATATAGAGAGAGAGAGAGAGAGAGAGAGAGAGAGAGAGAGAGAGAGAGAGAGAGAGAGTACCGTTAGAAAATCCTTAGTATATTAGCATAACGAATTATTATCGACGAGTAGAAAAGCTTGATAATAACATTCAATTTCTTCATCGTACACTTTATACAACGAGAATGAATATTCTACTCTTTTTATCATTCGTTTATTTCCATTTGTTCAGTATTTTTGCTTTCATTCTTTCTCTCTCTCTCTCTCTCTTTCTCTATCGACGTTTCCTTTTTAAATGGATGTTTTATTCCGCATCGTTAATTAACCTTTAGACGTAAGGTAGATTTAATTGAGAACATAAAAGAGAAATGAATGAATGAATGAGAGATGAGAGTTTTTATCTTGAACATTTCGCAGATAGAATTATCTGTGCCTTTTACCATCAAAAGTGGTAGAACCTTAACAAAACCGATTAAATCTTGGCATACGATTAACGTTTTTTTCTTTTTTTCTTTTCCAGGTATGTACCAGATTCAATTGCTTGCCAGTTTTCGATAATTATCTACTTAACGCTCCGGCCGTATTAGTGAGTATTATTACAAAATGATTTTTACTACGAGATGATAATAATTGATATTACAATAATAACTCTATTTAATTATTCTCTTTTTTTTTTGTTTTTATATTTGTTATCCATATACGAGTACAGGGAAGATATATGTATACGTGTCGCGTGTAAATGACCCGTCTATTTCTGTCATAGAATAAGAAAAGAGTGAGAGAGAGAGAGAGAGAGAGAAATAGAGAAATAGAGAAATATAAACGTTAGGTACTCTGAAAACGTACGTAACGTTTTACGATAACGTATGTAAAGCTTTACGGGCAGAGCAAAACGGCGGGAGTATTCATTTCCGAAGTGTGAGTAGCTGAGTTTAACGAACATATGCGTTAATCGACATCTCTCATCGGCGTTTCGAATTGTTTCTGGTGTGGCTTCGGAACACGACTTGCCCAGACGCGTTTTGCTAGCGCTTTTCTCTTCCGATTCGACGTTGTGTGAAACTCGAACGCGTCCGGAGAGAGGAGGAGGCTGCTGCTGCTGCTTGCTGCTGCTACTGCTCGGACAGTAGTGAAATTCGATAGTCGAGCGAATGCAAACTCTCGATTCCTCTTTCTCTTCTTCTCTTTCTCTCTTTCTCTCTAATTCATTCTCGATCACTCTCTTGCATTCGCCTACTCTCTTTTCCTCCAACCCTCCCACCCTACCCCATCCCATCCAATCCCATCCCCCTTCTTCATACGATCCCTATTTTGCATACTGCGTTCTCTTCGAACAAACAAAAGAACGTCTATACGCAGCATTATACACGCCCTTGGTAAGCAAAGGGCTGACTGACTGGATCGTTGGTTGGTTGGTTGGTTGGTTGGTCGACTGACTGGCTAGCTAGCTAGCTAGCTGGCTGGCTGGCTGCCTGCCTGGCTGCTGGTGGCTAGTTAAAACCCCTCGATGTATATCCAGCCCGTTGAGTTGGTTCGTTGGTTCGTTCGTTCGTTCCTGGCACGCTCGGATGCAAGAACTTTTCGATGTGCTTGTCCTATACCTTCGATATACTTCTATATAGTTTGTGTGCTACATGTATAATATATTATATATGTGTATATGTTGTCATATGACGGCTGTTAATTGCGAGCACACAAAGGAGTGTCTACTGCCTGACGTCACGACACTTGTTCTTTCTTTTTTATCTACCACATACATAACTACTTGCTGCTATTTATACTGATGAATGATACGTACATTACTCATTTCTCGTTAGAAGAAATTGATGAGGGAGGGTGGTACCTTTAATTTTGTCAATGATGCATGTAAAATTATACGTCCTGTAATGAATAATAACGAAACAATTATGAACAGATGAATACAAGGGTTTTTAAAATATCGTAACATTTAGTTTATATTCATAAAATCACATTTCAAAACGGTAATTGGCAAAAATTGGGGATCATATTGAAATAGAATACGAGTCCGAAAAATAATTTCATCGTTAATTTGTTTGACGAAACGCGCGTTTATCAATGCGACTCGTTATTTTCTTTTCTATATTTTATTTGTAATTTCTTCGTTAATTCGTTTTAGGTATATTTTGATGCTTTCATCGTTTAATTAGCCCTTTTCTGGTTATGGCAACACACGTTTTGACTCTAACGTATGGCACCTGGTGTATACATCGAAATTGAATATTCTTGGTAACAGTTATTGCGCACGCAGATCGGCAATAAAGTGCTGGGAACGTTTCGTTCGTTTCCACACCCCTTGTGTGCATTCGGTCAATGGGAAAATAGAAAGAGAAAGAATGAGAGAGAGAGAGAGAGAGAGAGAGAGAGAGAGAGAGAGAGAGAGAGAAAAGGGTGACGGCAAAAAGGGAGAACGTCTGCCGCCCACAAATATGATACCAATATCAATATCCGTTTACGACACACGACATTGGATGGCGCCAATGTCCCAGCTTTAACGTTCTTCCTACGTACTATTATTTTATATGGATAGTGTATATTCATGAACACGTGTTTTTTTCGCATATCTAACTGGTTACGCTATAGTATTATAACGAAGAAATACGATATACATGAGAAATAATCTTATCAAAATAATTCTATAAACGTACTGAATAAGACAGATTTATTATAGTCATCTAATATCGTAACAAAAGGAAACGAACTCATTTATGTGGTATAGTTTTATCGATAGGAAATAATAGAAAAATAGAGAAATAAAGTCTACCAAGAAGGGGTAGAGAATGGTGAAATTATTGTAAAATGATTCGTAGCGGAAGAGTGAAACCGTTTGCTCGTTCGTGCGCAACGACGACGATGTTTCTCGAATGGGTAGGGATGAAAATAGGAAAAATCGAGAAAAAGTATATACTTTGGTAAGATCTTTCGGACGAATCTGTTCGAGGATGGAAGAAGAAGATTTTGTAGAATTGCAGTGACTTTAAGCGTACTGAAGGATACGATGACGATATAGACGTAGACTAGAAGGACGAGGATGAGGTAGTTGGCAGGGTAAGAAAAGGGGGGTAAGAAAGTATTAGAAAAGGAAGGAAGGAAGGAAGGAAGGAAGGAAGGAAGGTAGGTAGGTAGAAGAAACGCAAGTTGGACGAGAAAGAAAAGGAAAGGGAAGGGAAGAGTCAGGCAAGCAAGCATCGAATGCCCGGAGGGATGGTAGGCTGGATTCAATTACTTGGAGAACAATACTACCTTGCCGTCATTGTTCGTTCAACCACTCGGTCGAGTTTTCTTCTCTCGTTTGGGAGACTCCTAGTGTATCGCACCACCACCACTAAGACCACCACCATCACCACTACTTTCGCTGCTCCTGTTGTTGCTGTTGTTATCCCGTGTCCCGTTACTCCACGATATTTTGTTTGTCGCCATAACACATCGACGACGACGACGACGACGACGACGACTACGACTACGACCAACGATGAAGAAAAAGAAGAAGAAAACTTTTCCGAACAAGCTTCCTTCTTCAACGCATACTTGTACAAGGACCTTGGCAATTTCCTCGCAAGAATCATCGCTACGAGTTCCCTTTTGTGTACTCTAACCCACGTGTCACCTGCACGATCCAAACGGGAGGGAACCGTACCCCAAAATGTCTCTTCCTTTCTATACAAATGCGTAGCCACTACTGACTCCTCCTCCTCATCCTCCTGTTATTCCTGTCTTTAACTCGACTATAACCAACCACCCGATGAAATTATTTCTCTCAGTTTCTTCTACTTTATTTTTGATTTTATATATATAAAGTTTGTTTCATTAAAAAAATAACTCCTTACCTTTTCCGAAATCGAGGATATTTAAACTTTCTCGTTGAATGAATATCAGGTTGGGGCATTGGTACTTTCTACTAGTTGTAACAGTAGTAGTATTAGTAGTAGTAGTAGTAGTAGCTATGTGTACTTACCTACCTCGAAAGACCAAAGTTCCGAACGAAATGTTGTTTACTTTATGTCAATTCAGCCAAAATATGGAGCTGATTACCGAGAGCAGAATAACGCTGGGCAACATTACCTGCGACGAGACGGCAGCAGCAGCAGCCGCTCGGTTCGCGCCCATAATTTCTGCATAATTTGCAGTGCCGCTCTATTTGCAAGTCACTCTAGTGGCGCTTACAGAACTCTCTCTTCCTCTCTCTTCCTCTCTCTATCTCTCTCTTTTTCTGTTTTACCTTTCATCCTACGAACTCTTAAAACCAAGCACATTTCCGCAATGTTCTCGTTATCCCTCTCCCACCCCCTTCCCCACCCTTTTCTCTTTCTCTTTTTCTCTCTTGCAAACGTAGCCACCGTGACGAATTTTTAATGAATTTTTAACTATTCAATTTTTACCCGCGAACTCGTCTTTCCGCTCCGATATAACTTTCAGGAGCCCGTGCGGCGTTGTGGAGGGGGTGGGGGAGGGGGTGACTCCGCGTGGATTTGGAGATGAAGTTGAAAAGTGAGCGTCGCGAAATGAGAGATAGAAGGAGTTGGTGGAGTCAGTTGGAAGGGTAGGAAGGAAGGAAGGAAAGGAAAGGAAGAAGGAAGAGAGGAATGGAAAGTGAAGACGAGTTTTCATTGGATAGCTAGCTAGATGACGAGCGAACGTGAGTACTGAGTAAGAGAGAAACGAAATAAAAGAAATAGAAAGGGAAAAGAAAGAAGTGAGTAATGAATAATTAAAAAGAAGATTCGTCTTTCCTGGGACCGGAGAAGCATTTTAAACGATACGAAAATCGAATTCGCAATTTATTCTTGAATTCTAATCGTTCCGCTGATTCGTTCTTATTTCGTATCTTCTTTGGTTTTCATTCGTTTTTTTGAAAAGGATAGTATCGTAAATAAATTTGCGATTTCAAGAAAAGGGGCGTTGTCGTTGTCGTTCATTCGTTCGTTGTCGAAGAATTTATGTATGCATATATATATATATATGTCGATTGGTTTTCTCTAAGTTTATGGTTGTGTTGTCCGGTACGATTTACCCGGGATAATACTTCCGTTCTCGTTTTAAACCATGCTGAGTTTCGGTTATTTCGAAATTTTAGTAGTAGGCGAATGTTCCTCGTTCGTTGTCCTCTTCTTTCATCTCCTTCTTCTCTTCATTTTCTCTCCTTGTCTTTCTTTTTTATCGTCTTTGTAGTCGTCGTCGTAGTCGTCGTAGTCGTACGCTTTTGAAATCGGCGCGTGTTTTCGATGCTCGTAAAATACGCTCATCAAAATCGTGTCATTCTCGTACACCACGTTTCTTTCTTTAACCTAGCAAGTAAGCAAGCCAGCTAGCTAGCTAGCTAGCTAGCTAACATCTTTTAGTAATCTAACGTTGAACAAACGGCGCGACGTTTGTTATTTCTGTATTGGACTGAGTTCAAAATTTTCGAACGAAAAACGATCCCCCTGTACTATAGTCGTGACTAAATACGACAACGAGTTGGAGATATCAAATTGATAGTTAGCTTATTATAGTATTATAGGTATATGTATTTATCTATCTCGAAAATGGCTAATATTTAATTATTATTATATATATATATATATATGTTCTAGTATATAAAAATGCACTAACTGGTTGTTCATCTCTTTTTTAATGAGAAAATTGCAAAATTATTTTACCGAATTTATTTCATAAAAACCGTCAACGGTAGTGTGTAATAGTATTGAAAAACAAAACATATTTTTTCGAAACTTGATTTTTCCCCATTAAAAAATTTGTTTTACGATGAGTAATAATTCAATCAAATTAGCATAAATGTTAGTTAGTGACTTTTGATTGAACATAGACAATATTATAGTTGGTATCGTTCAACAAATTTTCATCTACAAATTTGTCTAGTAATTTATTTAACTCGTCCGCAACCAGAAACCGCATTAATGGATTTTTTTTTCTTCTTTTTTTTTTTTAAACTCTTTTTTTTGAGTCGAGTCTACCAAAAATCAGAAATGATCTTTTGCCACAAAATATATCTATCGCGTTCTCTCTCTCTCTCTCTCTCTCTCGATGTTTGTCAAAAATATTGCCTGGTTTTGATCGAATATTTTTGTTTCCCTAGTAGATCCGTGTACGCGCTACCGCGTTCTCGTATTGGTCGATGTTACCATCTACCTACCCGCAGCACGGGTAAACATTTAGCCACGATTTTCCCGTCGAGCCACTTTTTAAGAGCATTGTAAACACGCGGTTATTTTAAATTTGATTTAATACGATAAAAGCTCTCAACTATACATAACTCTTGTAACTATCGCTTTTGGTCAACCTAATGGACGAGAAAATCCGTTTTTGTTCATTTCTCCAAGTATATAAAGGAGAAGGTACACATACACATATATATATATATATATATATATATATATATATAATACACAGTATATATACTCAGGATATGTATAGCAAGTTTTACGAAGAAATTTCGTTAGGAAAAAATAAAACCGAAACATTCATCGATTGTCACGTAGCAAAAGCAGCAGCAGTCACCGCTTGTTGGTGTTATCTCTAACTGTTAACAGTGATACCCCGAAACAAAATTTTTTTCCCTATTTTTCTTTCGACGGGGGACAGAAAACATCGTTGAAAGTTCGTGGCAGGAAAGTCGCTGCTGGGTACGACCACCCACCACCACCACCACCACCACTCACCAACACCAAGTCACGATATCATATTTCCAATTAAATTTCTACCCAGTACACGCCGGGTGGTGGTGGTGTTGCTGTTGTTGTCGTTAGTTGCGTTTCACGCAAAGCTCATATATTTTAAATGTTGAATTCGCGCGACCGATACCAGCCAACTAGCTAGCTAGCTAGCTAGCTAGCTAGTAACAACACGACAACGTTTTCTGCAGTTGGTGGTGGCAGCAGCCGGCAAAACGAGCACAACGTGGCCACCGTCGACGGTGTTCTTAGATAAGAAACCGCAAAAAAAGAAAAAGAAAAAAAAAAAGTAGAAATGAGAAATGCTAATGGCATTCCATTCTCACCGCTATCATCTTTCCCGGACGCGGGGTGGAAGGAAAAGAAAAGAAAAAAGATGAGAAGGATAAAGAAAAAAGAGAAAAACGGCGGAGGATCGAAGGTTCGGTGGTGGTCGTCTTGTTTGCGCGTTCGTAAGCTCGACCCTCCTCCCCTCCCGTTTTACCATTGGTGCACACACAGTCACCACAAGTATTGAGGTATTTTATGCAAGGACTCCCGCTGATATCGTTCATTCTGAATATTTTATGCGACGCGTAGAAAATAAAACGAGCTTATACCGTACGTACCAACCAACCCGGCGGTACACACCCTTTCTCTTCTCACTCTCTTTCTTTCTTTCTTTCTTTCTCTATTCGTCCTTATCCCCATTTCAGAGATCCCTACAATTTGGGGATAACGTTACGGGACTCTCCTTCGTGTTCTTTGGATCAATTCTGTTGTCTTTATTCGTTCAGACATTTGTTTTTATACAATCCCCTTATTATAAATCCTTTTCACGAAATACTTTCTTCTTATTCTTCTTATTCTTATTCTTATTCTTATTCCCTATCCCTTGATATACTCCTCTTTTGATATTTTTTTTTTTTCCTACAATCGTTTTATACGTCGCTTGTAAACCGATGATCGGTCATTTATTGCAAGAAAAGAAATAAAAAAATATATAAAAAGACGAAGAAGATCGGGTGGGGGGGGGAGGTGTAAAGGGGATTGTTCGATATTTTCGAAAGAGTGTATAGAAACGAAGTAATAAAGTCCGTTGAAGGTATAGTATAGGCGTTTAAACGTTAAGACGTTTCCCACCTCTACTCGACTTAGCCGAAAGTCACGAGCTTTCGAGCGGAATACCCTGTATGAAGTATTTTAGAACAGAACGGGATGAGAGAGAAACGGCGGAAAGACAATGCACTGGATACGAACTAATTGCCGGATTCTCCTACCGTCTAGTGGACCGGGAAGATTAACTGCACAGCCACCCTCTCTCATTGTTCTCCTTTACCCCTCGTACTCTACTCTTTACTCTCTCTTTCTCTTTCTCATTCTCATTCTCTATCTACCGTTTTCTATCTCTTTCTTTCTCTCGTTAAGTTCGCACAAGCGCGTTAAACTTGAGCGAGAAAGGGGAAAACTCGATAAAGAGAAAGAGAAAGATAGATGATATAAATTAGTCGGCTTCGGATCTTCTTACTCGCATTACCCTCAACGCTAACCCGATAAATATATATATATATATATATGATTTTAACAGCACGATTTTCTACTCTCTTCGATGTTCGACCTATCTAATCATCTTTCTTTTTCTTCTTCTTTCTTTTAACATCATTATAGTAGTAGTTTGTAATTTTTGCAGGTATGCACAAAACATATCGACCGATACGATATTTTTAATTCTATCATTAACGTGTATAATTAAAAGTCGAGTAATTAAACAGGAATGTTAATGTTAAACATTTATCTATTTTATTTCTTTCTTTTTTTTTTTTTCTTTCTTTTGTATTATTAAAATAACGATGGTAGTAATAAGTAGCTAACAGCATATACTTTTTTATTCATTTTGCAAATGTGTCCGCGTATCGATCGATGCAATATCTTTTTCTTCAATTTTTTTTCCTATCATCTAACGTGGTGTATATATACACTTAGGAGTCAGCAATTGGAAAGGAATGTTAATGGAAAAGTTGACTTTAGTTCTAAAAACATATCGAGTTGGAACGTCGATTAAAAGGACGACGCACGATAAGAGTGAGAGAGAGAGAGAGAAAGAGAAAATCACGTAGCTTGAATTTCTCTCTCGTCGCACCATAGGGAAGGTGATAAGAATCAAGGAAAAGGGAAAAAAAGAAAAAAAGGGAGACAGAAATATATAAAATAGTATTGCATAGCGAGTAGAGAAGAGAAGGTGGATAAGGAAGGTGGAGGGGTAGTGTTAGTGTTGGTGGTGGTGGTGTTGGTTGGGCAGTTCTCTCACCGCAGGCGATAATCGTGATAAAACAAAAATGGACAATCCTGGCCGCAAACTCGGTGGTAGTACGTCGGACGTTGCTTGCACCGCAAGGGGTTACCTTGTTAAATGCTACAGGGCAAAACGACTTACGCCCGTTTAATCTTGAACGCGAATTCTGCGGTATCTCGCAAGGGGCTGTAATTCAGCCAGACCCACGGACGGTTGGCTCTCTCTCTTTCTCTCTATCTCTCTCCCTCCTTTCCTCCGCGTACCTCTTGGCCACCCGCACCTTTACCGACATAAAGGATGAAATGAAGCCGAAATACCACGCCCTTTTCTTTCTCTTATTTGCAAAGTACGCGAGCGCTTTTACAAGCATCGTATCTTCGTCGTTGCACCCATCGCCTTCGACGTTAACTTCGAGTACCGTAAATTCCGCCACCCCCTTTTTTTTTTTATCCTTCTCTCTCTCTCTCTCTCTATCTCTATCTCTCTTTTTCTAACTAATCCTCCCCCTCTTTATTTCTATCTTTCTTTCTCTTATATACTATTCGACTGACTCTCGTTTTCAAGCACGCCGACATCACACTACCCTACCGCCGGTAAAGCGGCAAAGAATTCAGCCGTTATTGAATCAATATTGTGCAAACCTATCAGCGGGCCACCCACACCGGCATATCTCTTTTCCTTTTCTTCCTACGTTCTTCTTCTCCCTCGCAAACCGATCTACGGAGTCCGATATGCCGGCAGAGGAAAGTATTGTCTACTTTACTGGATCCTCTTCCTACCTTTCTCTCTCTCTCTCTCTCTCTCTCTCTCTCTCTCTCTCTTTCTCTTTTTCATTCTTCTCTTCCGCCCTCCTTCCTACCTCGTTATCGATCCGCGAGTAAATATTGAACGTCGGCGAAGACGAGAAGTAAAGTGGAAAAAGTGTTCGCCGCTGGGAGAGAGCACTGCTATCCCAGAGTACGAGAAAGAGAATGAGAGAGGAGGAAGAGAGGAAAATGGGAGGAGGACGAGCAAGAAAGGGAAGCAAGACGAGAAGAGATAGGGTACGGAGCACGTTTTAACGGGTACAGAGTACGACGAGGGTGCACTTTCTCTCTCTCTCTCTCTTTTTCCCCTTTCTCTTTTTTATTCTTTCTTTCTTTCTCTTTTTTTTTCTTTCTTTTTCTCGTACTCGTTCTCTTGAATGCAGATAGATTTAATGGCGCAGTGTTTGGGAAGTGCAGTCGGCCTGTGCGATGGCCCGAGAACACTTAAAGTCAATTAAAGAGAATCTCTTTTTATCCTTTCGAGTGTTTGTATCAGTAACTGTGTTTGGCGAAACGATGAAATCCTTGCCTTTCGTGTAAATATTACGCGATAATTCAATCGGAAGATACTCCTCTGGCTGTCTCTTCTTTTCCCCGTTTTACCGGTCAGAGTCTATATCATCGATTAGGTGAAACCTTGCTTTAGAAAATTATCTCTCTCTTTCTCTCTGTGTTTCTTTTCTTTTCTTTTTTGTCGATCTAATTGTATTTACTGGTTTTACTTTACTTCCGTTTTTTGTTGTTTTTTTTTTATATTTACTATTAACATTTGTCTCGAAGCGAATAAAAAAAAAAGAAGTTAGAGGGTTTTAAAAAATTATCCGATACAGATAAGAATAATAATAAAAACAAAATAATACATACCTAATATTATTTAAAGAACAAACACGTAAGACAATCGCGTATCCAATCGTTACACTCATTTACCGCTAATTATAAATCAACTATCATTATCGTTTATTTAATTAAACGTATACGATAACAATGCTGATAATAATATTCGACTAAAGATAAACGCGTTCGTTCAGATAACAATATATTTTAATGAATTGACGAGGAAAGAATTAATCAATTGTGCGGAGCGGCGGTAGAGGGGTGGGCTGCGATAGATTATAGTAGTAATGTTTTGTTTTCGCGTGCGATTATCCCCAATCGTGTAAAATTTCAAGCAACTCGTGTTACTCAAAACAGCTTCTCGACGTCCATAAATTTTGAGTAACGATCTCGTAATACGTACGCCTTCTATGTACTCACGTACCTTGCTTGTTTGCATACCCACAGAGAGCTAGCAACGAGCTAGTGGCAAGCAGTAGGGATGACTGTGGATGAGAAAAAGAGAATGAGAGAGTGAAAGAGAAAGAGAAAGAGAAAGAGAGGAGGGAAAGGAGAGAAAATAGGCACTCGAAAAAGTAAAAATCGCGATGAGCAAATTTAAACGATTCGCGTTCGACACGAACGAGTTGATTTTTCGCTCGACCTGAAACTTCCAGCCGCGTGAACTTCCTCCTCCTCCTCCTCCTCCTCCCCTAACCCCCGGAACCGAGACCCGACATTTTTCCACTCGACAAAAATCATCCCTGTTATTTTTTTTTCCTTTTTTTTTTTTTTTTTTTTTTTTTTTCCCTCTTTTATTTTTTTTTTTTTTTTTTTTTTTTGGAAGAGTTTTTCTTTTTGTTTTTTCGTTGCGTTGTTACGGACTTTATGTTCTCTTTCTCTTTCCTACGTACGCAGATGTGTTCTTTTTCATTTATCACTCGCACTCGACTAGTCTTTTTTTTTTTTTTTCTCCTTTGTTTTTTCTTTGTTCTTTTTTTTTTCTTCTTTTTTCGGTGATACGTCAGAGGTGTACTTTAACAGAGCGTATTTATTCTCGCAGATATTTCATCGCATTCCTATCACGTTTCGGAACACATCAACGATCATTCGACGTTTGACCAACCTGATCGTGTTATTTTGAACTTACCAGAGGTAGAAAGGAATGGAATAGATATATGTGTGTGTTCGCGTACAAATCGTATATATTTATATAAATACATATATAGCGCGTTTACGAGAAATGACAAGCTATTTGCACGATCTGCATTTTGTCCGGTACTCGATCAAACAGAATTTATACGTTTGATTCAGTGATATTTTGGCGAGGCGAAGTGATACGCGGGGAAAATCTGGACGCGTAATATTGGTTGGTATTATCGTAATAACATTGTAAACGTTTTCGCGTTATCATCCCCCCCGGCGTACAACGTTTAATACGTCGAGATTAATCTTTCCTTCCAATTTTTTGTTGTTTTATTTTCGTGCGTGTGCAACGAGAGAAAGGAACGTGAAAAAAAAAAAAAACTAAACAGAGGAAAAACCCCCCCCCCCCCAAAAAAAAGAAACAAAGAAAAAAAAAAGGGATAGACATACAGAGCTGTAAATCGTCCGCAATACGACGAAGATAAAAACTTTTTTTTTCTTCTTTTTTGTGTTTCCATCGATATCGGACTTGGTGATAAAAATATCGATAGATCACGAATATTCTCCCTGTTGTTTTTTTTTCCCCTCCCCCCCTTTTTCTCTTTTCATTTTGATTAATATACTCGGACCATTCTATAAAACGTAACGAAAATTGCAATAATTTATTAAACGATTCAATCAACTCTCTGACGATCCTCATTTAACACGCGAATTGTATTTTTTTTATTTTTTTTATTTTTGATATACTCAGATGTTTTTAGATTTCCTTTAACACACGAAATGTTCGATGATACGACATAGACGTAATAAAAAACCATTCGATTGCATTTTTTCTCTCTCTCTCTCTCTCTATCTCTCTTCATATATTTCTTTTTGAGTAGGTAGAAAAAAAAAGAAGGGCAAAGGGCGAGGCTTATTCGCGTATCGTCGTCCCTCGTCCCTCGTCCTCGTCGTCCTCGTCCTCCTCGTCGTCGTCGTCTCGTCGCGAGGAAAATGTTTTTCGTGTATAAGAGCAACGTAGGTTGTCCCGTGGGTAACATCGTGGCTGTGACACGAGCGAATATACCGCAAATACTTTTCGAAATACGTCGCGTAGTAGTCCGCCGTAGTACTACGTAGTCGTCGTACGTTCTTTATCGTTTCTTTCCTTTTTATTTTATTTTATTTTATTTTTTTTTCTTCTTCTCGCATTTTCCCCTGGTTCTTACTCTAACTCCTTCTTCTCTACCATCATCCATCCGTTCCGTTTCTTATTCCCGTTTCACCAGTCCCCCGTTTTCCGCGTTTTCTCCGGCACCAAGAAAAATTTTATTCCTACGAATACTCTAACCCATACTACATATACACACATATATATAATACTTATACAGGTAGTTGTAGTTAAGGTTGCTAGGTAGGAATAGCATACGTATATACTAACAACGACATATAGTAGATACGAAGAATGGTGAAAACCGTTTCGTATCCGCGATACGTAGTCACGATCTCATTTTCGTGGAAGAAACGTGGTGGCAACCTTCAAGACGGGGACGATTTTGTTAAGGTTCTTCCGCAACGTCGATCGTAGAATAGAAACTCTTTTTCTTTCTTTCTTTCTTTCTTGTGCATCACCGACACAAACGCAATGTTCCTCCTCGTTTTCGTCGTCTTCCTTCGTTTCTTTTCGTTCGTTCGTTCGTTCGTTGTTCGGTCGAGAATCGAAGCACGTTTCGATTCGGCCGTTACGTGACTTCGATGTGTAGTGCTCTACAAAACTGGAACTTCCTCTTTCTTCTCTTCTTTCTCTCTTTCTCTTTCTCTTCCTTCTATTATTCTTTTTCTTCTTCTTCTTCCGCCGAAAAGCTTTTCGTTTTACGTGCGCGCGTGAGTCTAATAAACCAACATAAAAATTGTACTTTAGTTCGTGACGCACTCCCTGGTAACACCGAGTCCCCCATTGGTTAGAACGACATAGAAGAAGAAGAAGAAGAAGAAGAAGAAGAAGAAGAAGAAGAAGAAGAAGAAGAAGAAGAAGAAGAAGAAGAAGAAGAAGAAGAGGTAGAGGACGACGATGACTCCCAACAACGACCAAGTCCCAGGAACAACTTTTCCCAAAAGCTTTCGAGTATTACGAAAACTTTCGGAATAACCCTCTCTCTCTCTCTTTCCCTTTTACCGTACGTACAACTCTCTTTGCTTTAAGAGAAAGACAGGGAGAAAGAGAGAGAGAGAGAGAGAGAGAGAGAATAGTCAAGAAAGGGTCTACGAGTATGTAAATCGAGTTTTCTCATCGTGTAATTCCTTACTCGAAACAATCCTTGAAAGTATTACACGTTTCCTTTAATATTCGATAGATCTTCCTCGTCTTCCTTCCAATTCGTTAAATCATATATTTAATAATAATGATAATAATAATAATAATAAAAGATTTCTTTTTCTCTGAAATGTTCTTGCAACGATTGTGTATCGTTTCGATCTTATGATCAAAATTATAAATAATATCTTAAAAATGATATTTCCTTTAATAAAAATATCCTTGACATTCTTCGAATATTCGTAACTATTGAATATCCTTTAAGAGAAAAGGAGGGAAGAAATGCATAACACTGTTCTTACGACATTATTGTATATTTTTTCATTTCGTAAGGAAAATTCGATGGAAGAAAAGACGGTTGTTAAAATTCCAGAAGAACTTGCTCTATACGACGAAATAGAGTTGTATTTCGTTCGTTCGTACCAGTAGAAAACGGTGTTTACCACCAGCAGGTGTACAATGCGTTTCTATATTGGTAGAGGAGTATAGAAGTAAAATAAGGTTGTGTGGGTGGGGTTAGAGGGTGGTGTTGGGGTGGTAAAAGAGAGCGAGAGGGAGAGAGTGGGTGGGTGGGTGGAGGGGGGTCAGAATTGAAGCACGTTTCGGCTGCAGCGGTACGTGACGACTATACTACTCTGCCTTTGGTCGAATCCACGACGAAATACGAGACGAGCAGGGGTACAAATCAACCGAAACGTATTCATATTTTATGCTTCTCCGCTGCTACTACTACTACTACTACTTTCTCTTTTTATTTTTCTTACCGGTACCACCTACATACCATCATGAAAAACTTTTCTACCCTATTTCTAAGATCACCCCACCCCGCCCCTAAGTCTTCGTACCAACAACGCCTTATGAGTTTTTATGTTTTTTCCTTCCATGGTGCGTGAATCTAATAAAGGCTTGAAAACTTAACGAATGTCCTTTTTCTTACTTCTTCGCGAACGACCTTAGGGGTCTTGGGCTTAAATGTTTTTTATGCGTCTATGCGTATGCATGATGTATTATACGTCGGTCATAAAAAAGTCACGGATATATATGTCTCTACGTATTGAATGTAGTCTCTTTTAGTCGTTAAAATAATTAGATTGCTGTAGATCCCAGACTAAAAAAAAAAAAAAGAAAAAAAAAAAAAAGCAATCTGAAAATGAAAAATGTTTTATAAATCATTTTCGTTGGAAAAAAAAGCCTTGATTTAATAAATCACTTCGATTTTCATCCCTTTCCTATTTCAAATAATATTGGCTCGTTCTAATGATTTAAAATGAACAAGAGATGTATGTAAAGTAAAAGATGGTTTATAACGATTAAATAACACATCGACGATTATAAAGTATAATTTTATTGCTTATCATAGTTTACGAGAATATCAGTTTCTATGGTACTTAAAAGATCGAAAATATAATAAAAATATATTGCGAAATGAAGAGAACGAGGATATAAATCTATTACTCGATCTGTTTTCTATATCTTCTATCTCTTGATATCGAATCAAATGTTTCTCGAATTTCGTGCGCTCGGATAGTTTCCAAAGCGATAACGAAAAATAAGAGGAAAGACAGAGAGAGAGAGAGAGAGAGAGAAAGAGTAAGAAAAGGATATAAGGATACGTTTGGATTGTTTGTTTTGCGAGGAGGAGAAGAAGGAATAAGATGAAAAAGAATAAGAAGAAGAAGTAGCCAGTTCGCTGTCGTCTTTCTTCTATTCTATTCTCTTCCTCTTCTCTTCTCTTTGGTTTCGTAAGACCAAACACACTCACACATACTCAAAGAATGAGAGAGAGAGAGAGAGAGAACAGGAAAGTTCTATCAATTCTATTGAACGTCTGTATTAGTTTCCTCAGCACGGAGAAGTTTGGTATCCCAACGGTAATGACGCGTCTTCTCGATACCATATGGCGCCATAACACGTTGCAATCGAGGGTTAAGAGGATAGACGTCCCTTAAGATTTCAATATAGCTTCGATCGAGACATCGTTTATCACGAATCCTTCCTAGAGATATCCTATCCCTTCTTTTCTTTATTTTTTCTTTGTTTTCTTTTTTGTTTTTTTTTTTTTGTTTTTTTAATATTTTTATTTCGTTCGAAAAGCAAAAAGAAGCACACACACACACACACATACGTTTCGTTCGCTTGCATTTCGTCTGCAGTTTGTCTTCCTTAAACGATTTTGATCACAAAACTTTGTCCTTCCGTTTTGTGCATCATTTTTCTATCTCTCTTTCTTTCTTTCTTCCTTTTTTTTTTTCTTTTTATATTCGACTTATCGTCTCTTTCCCGTTTTTCGAAAGGAACGTTTATACGGAGGTGAAATAGATTCAACGATGAAAACTACTCGAAATCGTCGAAGTCTCGAGAACGCTATTGCGCCCGGCCTGTGTCGAAAAAGCTTCGGAAGGAGAGAGAGAGAGAGAGAGA
>NW_014569567.1:510605-513294 GCF_001313835.1 Polistes canadensis | reverse complement strand
GAGAGAGAGAGAGAGAGAGAAAAAGAAAAAGAAAAAGAGAAAGAACGAAAGTATAAGGAAGAGGGTGGGAGGGAGCGGGGGCAGGGGCGGGGGGGAACAGCTCGCCCGGCTATTAGACGGCGTTGCTAGATACCGCAAAACTTTCGGAAACTTATGAAACTGGAATTGGGTTCGAGTAGAGAACGGCGGAAGAGCCAACGACTGGCATGTCCTACATCTTGTCCTCCTCCCCTTCCCCTACCCCCCAACCACCCTCCCTCCCACAGTCCTCACTTACCCACTATTTCTCTCTCTCTCGATACCATCATATCTCTCATCATTTCCTTCTTTTCTCTCTATTTCTCTTTCTCTTTTTCTTTTTCTTTTTCTTTTTCTTTTTCTTTCTCTTCAGTTTCGGTTCTACGCCAGGAAGAGAAGAGGTAGAAAAAAGAAAAAGAAAAAAAAAATAGAAAAACTCGGAGTGACGGGTTACACGAAACGTATTAGAGTCTGGGACACGTTCTCAAATTGCCGGCAAGTTTCTACAAGCTATAGACGTTGCTAGTGAAAATCCTCCCTCACGCGTTTGCTGCTTCGCACACAGAGGGTGGTCCGGTGGTGTGCTAGTAGTTGTAGCGAGTAGTACTAGTCTTGTCACAGAGTTAGAAAAAGACGAATAGAGAGAGAGAAAGAGAGAAAGAGAGACAGAGAGAGAAAGAGAGAGAGAGAGAGAGTAAGAGAGAGACTTGAGTTCCGTCGTTGACGAAATTGAGTCATCAAAAAAGTTGAGCGATCGTGCTTTGAATTCCTTCCTCGTTTCTCTTCCGCGCGTTACCTCCTTTACTTCCCCTCGACCTTAACCATCTATCTCTCTCTCTCTCTCTCTCTCTTTCTGTTTCTCTCTTTCTATCTCTCTCTTCACGTCGGTATTAATTTACGACCGAGCGCGAGGAGAGAATAATTCTTGCGACCACTCGGAATGATCTTTTTTTTTTTCCATCCATCCATCCTTCCTTCCTTCCTTTCTCTCTTTTCTTTTTTCTTCTTACGAACCACCCAACCAAACCTCAACACCCCTTAGTAGTAGACCCCCTCGAGCCCAACTTCTTTTCTCACTTAATTCGAACGAACTCGAAGAGTAATATTCTTCGAACTTCGACTACTACAGTTATAATACCCCCCACCCCCTTCCCTCCTCCTCCTCCCTTCTTTTAAAGAATTGGAACTATCCCTTGGTATTTCATTTCGTAACCGTATACGTGTGTATTTCACGTGCGCGTGCGCACAGTCTAGCCTCGCAAAAGGCACGCGAGTGACAATCCTATTAGCGAGTAGGCAGCCGGCGAAATAGCTTTCGAGATAATAAAGCGAGGGTGGGTTTTGCTGCGGGGATGCTGCTTGCCTGCCTGCCTGCCTGCCTGTTCCCGGAACGCTACCGGGTACGATTCTCCACTTCTTCTCCGGTCCTTGTCCTTGTCCTTGTCTGTTCTCTTCTCTTCTATATTCTGTCCCTTTCTCATACTCTTACACCAGCTTCAACCGACATCACCGACATTGCTCCAACCAACTGACAGCAACGCGACGTCACCGTCGTTTTCTCCTTCTCGGTAAAGGCACCAACCCTGAACGAGAACCACCAACGCTGAAATGGAAATGAATTTACTTTATTACTTCGTTCGCTGAACGTCGTCCTTCTATCTGCCGAAGTTAATACGAAAGAGACGAGGAGAAACGAGAGCTATCTCTCTCTTTGTCTCTCTTTCTTTCTCTTTTTCTTTCTATCAAATGATGAAGCGTTAATGAGAGACTCATAGCGAGTAATCATCTTTTTCTCTTTCCCTTTCTCTTTCTCTCATTATCTATCTTTTAGTAATCTAATCAATTGAGAACAGAGCTCACCCTAGAAATAATATTTAATCGATGGAATATAAAAAATGAATTATTATTAAGTATTAAGGTTAATTAAGTTTCGAATAGGTATATATATATATATATA
This sequence comes from Polistes canadensis, assembly GCF_001313835.1. Taxonomy (NCBI): domain Eukaryota; kingdom Metazoa; phylum Arthropoda; class Insecta; order Hymenoptera; family Vespidae; genus Polistes; species Polistes canadensis. The sequence goes on along the minus strand of NW_014569567.1, from coordinate 511,319 downwards.
TATATATATATATAGGTATACGAATAAATGTATTTAGTATTATACGAATCTTCCGTGTTGTGTTGGGGTTTGGCGTGTTAAGAAAAATCTTACTAGAGAAGATCATAGGTAATACGATTTGTCACGAATACTTTTACCTTTACTCGTGTATTCGTGGCACTTTAAAAGTAAGAGTGAATGGGTGAAAGATTTAGGAGTGAATGTTTCTTTCGGTTAACAAAACGAAACGAAAACAAATCAACAAAGAATGAATAATCGAGAAAATAAATATTGTTGTTTATATTCTTAACTGATATTAAGATGTTTCCCCCTGGGGACCTGTAGGTTTTTATTAAAGTAACCATACTAACTTAGTTGCCAACCCAATATCAATTTACTCTATTTAGTTATTCTGGATATTGATTATCTTCATTAAATGGTATGCGAATGAGATCAAGTACGGAAATATCTTTTAGGATTCGTGGAAATGTTGGGAAACAGGTTAAAGTGTATATAAACTGTGGTTACGATTAAACGGTTACTGGTATTCGGGAATAAAGTTTAAACTGAAATAAAATCTTGGTAATCTAGTGACGGAGTTAGGTATATACTGTCACCGCGTAAAAATAGCAGAATCCCAGTTAAATTCTAAAGTCGTCATAGCCGAGAGATGTAGTAAGTTTCTCCTTTGCATTCATTTAAAGATATATATATATATATATATATATATATATA
>NW_014569567.1:430288-510545 GCF_001313835.1 Polistes canadensis | reverse complement strand
ATATATTTATATATTTACGACGACCAATGTTCATCGGAATATATTTGAGACTCGGTTGGTGGAATAATAAAATCTACAAATATACACTTGGATATAAAATAAAATAAGTTAATGTTGATCTCAATTTTTGTTGCCGTTGCCCCGCAGTTAAATCCAATCCCGATGAGCATTTATGTGTGTGCATCGATCAAAATAATATTTTTTGCTTTTTATATTTTCTTTCTTACTTGACGATTTATTATTCATTTGAATTTTTCTATCTCGGTCCCGAAACATTTCCTTTTTTTTTTTTTCTTTCCCCCCTTTTTTCGTTTTCTCGTTCGGACTTACACGTAGATCGTTCGAGTTAGGTAGCTAGGTAATAGGTAGATAGGTAGGTAGTAACGGGAACAAACAAGCTGGCTGCGCTTGCCCAAGCACAAATTCCCTGTTCCAAACAATATTCGACTAACTTTCCGTTAAATTCGACATTCTATCCCGCTACGGTATTCCCACTTTCCCCCTTTCCTCCTCTCCTCCCCTTCTCCCCTTCACCACCTCCCCGCTCTGTCGAATGGATTCTAAGGCAACCCTTAAGAGCTTCCCTCGAAACCACGGTGAGATCTTCGATTTACGGGCGACATCATTTGCGTCGTTGAAAACTTCGTTCGGTCGTTGCGATCGTTTGCGGTCCAACGACGGTCTCCCTTCAAATTATATCTATCTATAGTTTTTCTCTTATACGCTCATCTTAATTTCCTTATGGTAAAATTTGCACTCGTTGAACTCTATTAATTTTGAGTAAAAACCTCTCTCTCTCTCTCAGAGCTTTTCTTTGCAAAATTATTAGACTTATTTAAACAAATGATACGTATTGTTCGTCGATCACAACCCCATTTTCCCATACGTTTGGGAATGTAAATTACCAACGGTTAAGAAATGTTTGACTAAATCGTAATATACGTGATCTATCTTTCTATGTTTTCATAGAACTTTAGCATATTACTGCTAAATATACTTTAGTTAGTGGTTGTGTTGTAGTAAATGTGCAGTATCATCATTTACGTTTAATATTTGTTCGTTTGTTCATTCAATCGACTTACAAAGAGAACGAGAAAGAGAAAGAGAGAGATAAAGAGAGAGAGAGAGAGAGAGAGAGATCTCGAAGGAACGAGAAAGTTGTGTCGAAAGGAAATTCAGCTCTAAACACAGACGTTGGCTTTGCCTTTGCCAGAGTCAAGTAGACTAGAGTTGTTTCGATCGAACTTTGAATTCTCGGGGAACCAAACGATGGAATGAGCGTCAGAGAGAAAGCAAGACAGACAGAAACAGAGAAATAAGTTGTGTTGAGCTATGTTGTACCGTTAACGGACCGGGAAACGAGCAGGAGGCCTTAACTTTGGCAAGAAAGTGAGAGAGAGTAAGAGTAAGAGTAAGAAAGAGAGAACAAGGAATAAACCGATTGAAGCCAGAGAATCTTCTGGTACCTTAGAAAAATTTATTATTCCGCGTACGGATAGGGGCGGACCTTGCGTAGCCCCCACGTCCACTTTAACGCAATTACCGTCTACTTCCGACCGTTTCTTCGAAGGAAAAGTAAAAAATGGGATAGGAAAAAGGGCATGGGTTAGTAAAAGAAAAGAAACCTTGAATCTTCTTCTTCTTCTTCCTCCTATTCTTCTTCTTCTTCTTCTTCTACTACTTCGTCAGAATGTTGTTTTTCCCTTTTTCTATTTCACTTTCTTAATGTCTTTATCTGGGGGTGGGGGAGGAGGTGGTGCCTTTCTAAACAGACCTCTAACATCTCTTTCTTCCACTTTTTTCTCTTAATTCTCGTTATCTCGAACAAGTTGAAAAGATATCTTCATGTATTGTTTTTTCTTTTTTTATATCAAAGCAGGTAATACGAGAAAATAATGTCGGTGGTGGAGGTTTTGCTATAGCGGCGAAAAAAAGAAACGTTTAACGAGATTGTTATCTAAGCGAACAAAGTGATGGAATTTAGATAAGATAAGATACAAATTTTGGGAATGGTAAAGTCGAGGAAGTTTTGGAATCTTCTTAACGTAATTACTTCGTCTAGGATATGAGACTTAGATGGTGACGACGACGACGACGACGACGACGACGACGACGAAGACGACGACGACGACTATGATGATGATGAAAGTTAGCTTTGTCTGTGTTATTTGGTAACATCTTCCTCATTTAAAATCAGTTTAGGTAGTAGGGAAACTCTATACTCGTAGTAGTTCTTCGAGCCAAGAAAGAAGAGAAGGATTCAAATGAACGTTTCGAAGAAGAAAAGAGATGAGAAGGGAATAGAATAGAAGGGACAAGACAAACGGGTTTTCCCAAAGACAAAGGGACTTTTCTTAAAGGCTAGTCCGATCGCGCGAGAAAGTCTTTGTCGAATCCACCCAATGCGAACGTGAAGAATACGAAACAATGCGAAATAAGATTGAAGTAAAAGGCGAACGACGAAGCTTGCATTTAGAAGCTTCTCGATGCAAGTTATATATATATATATATATACGTTCTCTTCGTTCATGACACAATTATTTTCTAAATAGGATAAGAAAGAATGAAGGAAAGAAAGAAAGAAAGAAAGAAAGTTAAGAGAAAGATTTATTATGTACTTCAGGTATCTAGGTCTTTGTAAACAATTAGTTCCCCTTTGTTTGCTTTATTTTATCTTTTTAACTTTTGCCATTTGCACAAAATAATCAAAGACGTAAAAACGTAAGTATCCTTTTTCGAGTATCAACTCAAGCTTACTTCTTTTTCTACGATACACAATGTACGAGTATAATATAATCGTTGAAAAAGATGATGGAGATGATGTAATAAATGAAAGGAAGAAAAAGTGGTGAAATGTTTTTAAGTAAATAAGGTGAATCGTTAGAAAATAAGAGTAGGATAGAATCCAGATAGAATCATCTCTCGATGGAAAGAAATTGGAAAGATGGCGCAGGATGATGGGAATAAAAAGTCAACGGCGGCCTTCCTCGGAATCGTTGCTGCTAGCTGGCTGGTTGGTTGGCTGGTTGGCTGGTTGGTTGGTTGGTTGGTTGCTTGCTTGCTTGGTGACTGCATTGCGCCGTCACGTCTCACGGGACTTCGGAGGGTCCGTTCCAAGATGGTTCATTAGTTGTCGCAATGCAGGACCTTTCCTGTACTCTCTTCCTTCATCCTTTTCTTCCCAACCTCTCTGTCTGTCTGTCTGTCTGTCTATCTCTTACTCCCACCCACTCTTTCTCTTTCTTTCTCACAACTAACCATCACCTTCTCTTTCTTTTGACTTTCTTCCCTTCTGCTCGACTTCGTCATCCCTTTCCCCCCCCCCTTCTTCCGCAGAAGAATCCCTTCTCGAGTGCTCATCTCCTGTCGGAGACTTCCAAACCCTGGGAATAGCAATGAAAGATATTTTATCTAGTCAACCGTGTCCGAAGAGATTTCGACGAAATCCCTGTTTTGGATGCATCCGTTCCTATTTCCTCCTTCCTTCCCTCCAACCACCCTCCCTTCATACATTCTTTCTCATTCCTTTTTCCTTTCCTTCCCCGTTTCCTTCTGTTCTTCTTCCAACTCTCCCTCTTTCTCGAAACTAGAAATTCACTTCCCCTACTCGTTATCCTCCTCCTCCTCATCCTCTTCTTCTCCTTCTTCTTCTTCTTCTTCTTCTTATCCTGGTGCAGAAGGAGAACAACGTATCCTTCCTGGTTTGCTCGAAGGGATTACGAATTGCCGCAGTGGCGGCGGCAGCGACGGTGACGGTGACTGTGAATGTAATGGCGGTAAGGTTCTACATTACTTTTGCAGATACACACAGAAGGGAAACAATACCGCGTCGTAAGTCGCGCGGAAAGCCGCTCAAAGGAGTCCATGATCGAAGGGAAAACGCGATCGAGTTTTCTTACCAGGGGCTTCTCCTCTTCTTCTTCTTCTTCTTCTTCTTCTTCTCCTTCTGCTTCTTTCATTCTCTATCTCTCTCTTTTTATCTTCACCGTACTTTCTTTCTTTCGTTCAACTCTGACGAATGGCCTCGATCGTAAGCGCCTTCGGGCACCACCTTCTTCTCTTCTCGATGGTGGTGTTCTCTCTACCCTGTAATATGGCTTCTCGTCGAACTTACGTGGACCGTGAAACGATAGGTACTCTGACATTGTCTCGAATTACTTTGTCGATTCGCATTCACCGGTAAAGCGTACCAAACGAAAATCGAAACCCTCTTGCGAAATTTTTCTTTCCACTACTACTATTACTACTACTACTACTACTACTATTACTATTACTGTTACTACGACGATGCTAACGTTTCAGTTTTTTTTTTTTTTTTATATTACAAGAAAAATGTGATTGTTATTTTCATTTCTTTTTCCTTGATCAATCGCAAATGAGAAAAGTTATTATCTAGGTTAGCGTTCGACGACGTTCGACTTTTGCATTCAGTTTCCTTATTTTTCCTCTGCAAAGCTGTTTGTTTTTCTCGAGAACTTGCCCAAGTACTTCAGAAGTAAGGAAAGTGAAAGAAAAAAAGAAAGAAAGAAAGAGAAAGAGAGAAAAGGAGAAAGAGAGAGAGAGAGAGAGAGAAATCCGTTTAATAGAAGAAAAAGAAAAGTTCGGAATAGAGAGAACGTGCGTTTTTTGGTACTCAAGAGGTTGTTGCTTGAAGAGGAGAATATCGTTGTTGGTACTATAGCAAATAGCAAAAGAAGAGGTATATATGCATGGTATCTAAACTATCACGTACATATAACACGAGAACAATGTATTTCAAAACGTTGACTGGTTTCCGTGTCAATTTATACTTCATAGTGTATCTTTCTAAATCTTCCAACAAATTTTGACATGACCACCATTATCCTATACCCATCATATAACCTACTGGATAATTTAAATGTTTCCTATAAATACACGCATACCTAGGTAGTACGTATCGCAAATGATACAAAAATTTCAACGAGACTAACACATAACACATAACACGTTTCTTTAATTCTTACATTATCTGATTCCTCTAATAACCTGTTTCCTCTTGATATATTCGGATCTAATAATAAACACTCGAACAATATAATCTGGCGCTTATTCTATAATAATAATATTAAGATAAAATTTATTCTCATGAAGGATAGTATTAGAATAGTAGCGTTGGGAATCTGTGCAAACACGTAACTGCCTGTCACGTTACACGAAGTAAATCAAACAGACGATGGAACGTGATAAGGCAGTCAGTTCTGTAGACAGTACTTCTCTATCTCTTGGTCTTTCTCTCTTACTATGTTTCTGTCTTAACCGAAGCCGACTAGAAACGACGACGACGACGAGGAGAAGAAGGAAGAAGGATGAAGAGGAGAAGAAGGAGGAGGAGGAGGAGGGGGCGGCAATGATGACACGGCATCGATGGTGTACGGCCCATGCACCAACGACGAGTTCTCAACGAAACTCGATCTCGAATTCAAGTCGACCTTCGAGTTAATCAAAACTCAAACCCCTTTCCCCTTTTAGTCCGTAGACTCGAAAGAGGAGAGAAGAGAGAGAGAGAGAGAGAGAGAGAGAGAGAGAGAGAGAGATCCCTAACTTCGTGTCTTCTTGTTCATCCTCGGCACTCCTGCGGCTCCAAGATGGAAGAGGAACGACTTTGAAGCGAGCTTTGGATCCTCCTCCCACCTCCTCCTCCTCCTCCTCCTTCTCGTCGTACCTCTTAGTTCTTACCCTTCCTCTCGTTTTCTCTCTATCTGCAACTCGTCGAGTTAAACCGAGCGCAACAACCGGTTCTCACAAACGAAAAAGGGATTTCCTTGTTGTGTTCTATCCCTCTCCTCTCCTCATTCTTCTTCCATCTTTCTCTTTCTTTCCCAAAGAGACTATCCTTGTTCTTTCGTCCGGAAGACGATTGTGCGTGTTCCTTTTCGAAGAATAAACGGCAGAAAGCATGAAGGAAGAAAATGTGTGAGAGAGGGAGAGAGAAAGTAAGATAGAAAGTGCTTCTTTCTTAATCTTTCGTGAGACAATCGTCTTGGCGTGATAATTTAATCCCAGAGTTGCCGAATTAAAAGTTTCTTGCTGAGCGCCGTTAGAAGAGGCCTTCTCTTCTTTATCTTCTTCCGTTCCCAATTCATCTCACTCTCTCTTTCTTTTTCTTTCTCTTTCTATTTTCGTTGTCGACTTTTCTTCCACATCTTCTTCCTCTCATCCGTTTCATCTTCATCCTTCCTACAAACTGAAAGAGTATTCCAAGATAGATAGACAGACAGACAGACAGACAGACAGACGGAAAGAACGAGCAAGATTCTATTTCTCTTTCTTTCTTTCTTTCTACCTTTCTTCTTTCTCTTTTGAAGACTTAATTAATAAATTTGTCTCACTTTGGCCAAATATTAGAATTGCTAATTCCCGTAAACACGACGCCGACGCCGCTACTTCTCTCTTGTCCCGTAGTCTATTCTAAAAGTAAACAGCATTTTACTTATAACGCGTACCTTTTCTATCTCTCTCTCTCTCTCTCTCTCTCTCCTTTTTTTTCCCCCTTCTTGGTTCGTTTAATTTTTGAACAAAGGAAGAAAATCACCGACTAAAATCGTCGTCGTCGTCGTTGCGATTAATCAAAACCGTTCGAAATTTAGCAAAAGACTCGGTAGGGGGTTGGGGGTTACGTTTTATTTCTTATAAATTCTTTGCCAGAATCGTACGCTAGAAAATATCGTTTCATCTTGGCAGCCCATAACGTTTTCGCATTAACGGACTGTTCCAAACGAAGCGAAACGAAACGAAACGAATGAACGAACGAACGAACGAACGAATGAACGAAGAAATGAACGGAGGAAAGAAAGTGAGAGACAGAGAGAAAAGTATAAAAGAAATAAAGAGAGAAGCATTAATTGCGCCGGCGCCGTCACCACCGTCGGCTCGCTCGGATTATTAATATTTACGACAATTCGCGGTGTTCCGCGCACGCACACAATTTACTTTTCTACGATATTCTAGAAACTCGACTGCGACGACGACGACGACGACAATGAGAAGGACGACGAGTCTCATTTTTCTGACTATTTACAACCTCGGTGTTTCCACTTTCTCTTTCTCTCTCTCTCATAGTTTTCGAGCCCTCCGAGACTTAGGTCGTTAAAGAAAAAAAAGAAAAAGGGAAAGAAGAAGTACTACAACTAGTAGAAGAAAAAGAATAAGAGAAATGAAAAGAGAAACGAAAAAAAGGAATGAAAGAGAGAGAGAGATAGAGAGAGAATGGAAAAAAAGGGTTAACGAGAAAAAGGGTAGGTTGTTTAAATAACAAATATAATTTGGTAGACGGTGGTAAGGTAGAGGGAAGGAAAGGGATAGTAGGGAACAGGGATGAGGGACAGGATTTACATTTGTCTTTACGAGGGCTTAAATCATGCTTACTAGTAGGATGAGGAGTGGAAGGGGGGACCTTGGGCTAACGCAATTTTTGTTCTACCCAACATTTACCCGCAACGTAATGCATGTTAAATACGAGGTAGGACAATACTCCACGAGTTTACTTAGTTTGTGCTTAGCTTGTCTATCTATCTGTCTGTTTTTTGTTTTTATATCTTCTAAGATCTGATGATAGTCTTTGAAAAAAGACGTCATCGATGTTTCATTATATTTTTGCCTCCCCCCCCCTCCCACCCCCCCGATTTACATACACGTCTCTACTTATTATATTATTATTTTATCAACAACTTAATCTTCCATTTACTTTCTTTCTTTATTTCTTTCTCGTATTTTTAATTAATTCATAGGTAACATATAAAATCAGGTTACATTTGATTGTTTATTTAATTTCCAAACAATAGAATATGTTTCTACCTTTATAGGAACTTGTAATAGAAAGTTGGGCGCAATCGTGAAAGGTCGAATTCTAATCGTATTACTTTCAGAACAGTTCTACTTCGAACATCAACGTACTATTGCACTGGCATATATTATAACAAATATCTATAGCGAATGTTCAAAGTATTATAATAGTTAATTCGAATGAAAACTTTGTTCAATTTATTCCAAAAAAAAAAAAGAAAAAAAGAATGTTACGTATATACTATATATACGTACTATATAAGTAATATATAGTATATAATATAATACTATATATAGTATATAATATATAGTATATACTTAAAAATCATTAAAACAAACATTTATTCATCGTGTATTATTATAAAAGTATTAATAGAAATTGTAAGTATAATAATATAATCAAGCTAATCGATGAGAGGAACACGAATTAGCAAATTAAACAGGGTGGTGGTGGGGGGAGAATTAGTAACCCTTTGGGATTATTTCGCGTTGGTCCTTCCTACCTTTTAGCTCGTCTCATGGAATATCTCTTGCTGATTATCATTTGTGATACGTCGAAAAGTGTAATCGAGTCGATTTGACGACAAAAGTTCGCGCCGTATAAGATTACCCAGGTAGCGAGATACCACGGTAATTAATGAGCTCCGTTTCGCTTCTAATCAGACGTACCTTCTAATTGACGACGCGACGCTAGGCGCCGAGGGCTTGCGCAAACACGGGCTCTAATTTGAACGCGCTGCGTCGAGCGTGTGCAGAAGGGCAAGAGAAGAAGGGTGGCGGTGAGAACGGGTGGAGGGAGGTTAGGGGGTGTGGGGAGTGGTAAAAGAGGTGCCGATGGTGGAGAAGGGTGGTTAACGGAAGCAGGATGGGAAGGGTAGGTAACTCATACAACGCGCTAATTATCGTCGTAAGCAGAGTCCCTTTTACCTAACCGTGTTTATGTATTTCACGTGGCTCGGGGCAGGGAAATAATTACGCGATGATAAACCCCCCACTCCACCCCCATTCCCTTACGCGCGACCGAAAAACGTTGATAACGCGTTTTTATTTTTTGTTTTTACTCCAATTCGTTTGATCTGTTTTTTTTTTCTTTTTTTTCGTTGACACGGGCACACGTACCTGTTGATCGTCATTCCGATATAGACTAGACTGACACGAATACGTTTACTCTCTTACACAACTACTCGAAGCAAGGTGAAGAAGAAATGTTAGAAGAAGAAGAAGAAGAAGAAGAGGTTTTTTCTTTGTAAACGGTCCGAAGATCGTGTTTCTCGCAACATTGCGATGCGATGGCAGTTGGTGGTGCTCTGGTGATGTCGGTGTTGGTTGTGGTGGTACTGAGTGGTTGTTGTGGTGGTTGTTGTTGTTGTTGTTGTGGTGGGTGGACGGTTCGTGGGAGAACCGAGAAAGAATTATGCCGTCGCGGTAAAACGTTCATTTGGATTAATACCAGTACACGTGGTCGTTTGTCCCGTTCCTGACGTAAACTCACCTTCACCCAAGCTGAATTCGCTCGCGCGAAACAAAATACGATTTACTCCCGACGATTTATTTTCTTTCACGGTACTGCAACCTTACGAAATAAAGTCTCGACGTTGGAATCCGCACTACTTCGAATTCTTCCTATTTCCTAACGCGCCGTATACACACAACTAAGAATAATACTTACTTATTTCCTACTGAAGATTCTGATTTTTGTTTTTACCTAGATTATCTTGCATGCATCTTATTTTCAAATATAATTCAGATATTTATTGGTAATACTAAAAAGAAAAGAAAAAAACAAGTATTTCGCAATAATTCTAATATCACTTTTCTTAACAATACTGATATATTATACCAGTAGAGTCAGGATTGTAATCATCGTTTTTCTATTTTATCAGTATCTTATTTTTCAAGTGGTTAAGGATATATAGATAATTCTAAAAGAAAAACTGTTCTCCATAGACTTGTCACTATTTTTCGTTCAGTGAAAGTAATAATTCTAGTCTCGGTTCAGAAGCAGTCACCTCGTACAACCCTATTTGGAACGCGTTCAAACATTGATGGAGGTCGTACTTACTCTCTTTCCTCGTTCCATGCTCGCCGAGAAAGACGGACGCGTTTATTTGAAATCAAAAGAAGTACCGTTAATGCACTGACGATTATGGCTACGAACGAGATACGGATGGCTATTCATTCGGGACACACCGTATCCTCATTAAAATTCAGATCAGCCACGCGAGCGTATTACGGAAGATATTACTTTCAATTTTGAATGCGTACACTTTCTTTACGAACGAGAAATGCCAGTTGGAATTTTGTAATATCTTTCTGTCTCTTTCTTTCCCTTTTTTTCTGCTCCTCCACCTCCCTCCCCTCTTTCCTGTGAATGAGAGTACTCTCGGAACAAAATTTTATCATACAAAATTCGCTCCACGTTATTTCTTGGAAAAAAAACACACACACAGATCAAATATAATGTATCTATTAAAATTATTTATATTTATGTAATTAGTACGATAAAATTTAAGATTACCAAAGTGTTTAACAAGAAGAATAAGAAGAATAAGAAGAAGATATAAATATCTGATTCATATTAAATGAGAATACGAGAGAGAGAGAGAGAGAGAGATGCAACACATTTATGCGATTACACACACGTGGTAGATAAATTTACATATTACCTATACAACATTACTAAAACTACTACTACTACTACTACATTACTAGTATATCGAGTCAACTGCACAAGTTTCGCGTGCGAACCCGTAAAGGGAGCGTTATATTCCGATGACTCACCGAACCTACGCATGACTCACGGATACAATTTGCCAATTAGCAAACTTGCCGTAATCAGATAGCGTCACCAAGCTCTGATCGTACATACGTCTCTTACGTCGCCGAGTTGCATCGAGTTGTTCACATGAGATCCCACCGTAATTGCATATAATGTCTAGTTACTTCTATATTAACGTACACGCCTATCTTTTCATTCCTATCTCTCGTAAAATTTCTTTTTCTTCGTTTAAAAAAAAAAACAAGAAGAAAAGAAAAAGAAAAAGAAAACGAAAAAGAAGAAACATCAAACGATCATTTATTAAGAATATCTCGTCGATCTGACAAATTGAATAAACCAAAACAAAAATCGGTAAAAAAATACGACAGGATTCGTTTTTCAACAATTATTAATTATTAAATTTTCGTCAAGAGAAATTGAGGAGAAATAAAAGGATAAAGTAACGAAAAAAAATCGTAAGGAAAATACTCACGAAATGCGAGAATGTGAGAGAGAGAGAGAGAGAGAGAGAGAGAGAGAGAGGGAGTCGAATTTATCGAAATTTGTTCTACGAAACGTTCCGCTTTTATTAGAGACTCATGATTTAGTTATCAGCTCGCTCACTCATGTATCCGACCTTCTCTTTTATCGCCGTAGGAGAAACCGAGTGCTTTTGAAGAGTACTTCAACGAACGGTGAGGAGGAGGAGGAGGAGGAGGAGGAGGAAGAGGAAGAGGATGAGGAGGAAATGAAGGGGGGAGGGAGGGTGGTCGCATTGCGTCGTCGTGTCACTGAAAGCGTCGAGAAATTGATGGGGTAGTAGGTACCGGGTACGGTACGATGAGGCCGCGTTTGTTCCTGAAAACGCGATATCGCGCCAAATTCTTGCCGAGATTTTCACGTTCGAGTGATTTTATCTCGTTTATATTTCGAGGACTTTCTCTTTTTTTTTTCTTTTTTTCTTTTTTCTATTATACTAACAGAATGCATCTCGTATTATCCGGAGTTATTTGAATACAATTTTTAACTTTATATCTGGTATCATAATGGGGGTTATGATATTATTATGAGTCAACGGCCGTGATATTTTTTCTTGTTAAATTTTCTTTGTAATTTTTTTTTTTTTTTATTTTTTTTTTTAATATTGCGTGAGAGACGAGGGAAAATGGTTTTAATAAGTAATATATATATGTACACGAAGAGTTATTAAAATATATCGTATATAAAAGATGATATTATTACTACAATAGGAGTTTCATAATCCACCGATAAACGCCTATTGAACATAATCTACTACCTGCTGTATTTCCGTCGTAATTTGAATACAAAGAACCGAGATAACCAGCTTCAGTATCATTGTCGGAGAATATACGTATGATCTATGGTATCTATGTATTCATATACGTATGTATGTAAGCGTATATATATGTATAACTGCAGACTCCGTGATGTGTATAATGCATAATACTTTGCACGGTTTTGTGATACACACACGTCGAATTACTTAGCGACGCGTGACTTCGAATAGATTTTACAAATTTTCCAACCGATCTGTCGCGAATTCTAATGCCTTTTGCCTAGAATGAAAAAAAGTGTTTGACGCTATCGCTTTGTCGAATTTTTATCACGCTCGCGATTGGTTATCGACGTGACAGAGAGAGAGAGAGAGAGAGAGAGAGAGAAAGAGAGAAAGAAAGAGAGAAAGAGAGCGTGAGAGAGTGAGTGAAAGAGAGAAAGAAAGAAAGAGAAGCTCGCTTTGATCTCGTTCGGCGAATAAAGGGAGAGATTTTTCGTCCGATTTTTTTTTTTTTCTTCTTTTTTTTTTTTTTTTATTTTTGTCGAAAATCCATTGCGTCGACCTATTACAAAAGAAGAGAACATGGAAATTTTTTCTATCCTTAAAAAAAGGAAAACCGAAAAAAGAAAAAAGGAATAAAAAGAAAAAGAGAAATTTGCGCGAGGAAAAGTCAAATATCTAGAATTGGGAGGCGTGACGAATATCGAAATGAAAAAAAAAGCGAATGAACTGAAACGGGATAGTTTAGAACTGTATTAGAAATTTTTCTATACGCGAATCTTATATTTCTAACATAAGATATCTCTCTCTCTCTCTCTCTCTCTCTCTCTCTTTCAATACGTATTTATTATTGGAAGACGATCGTGTAACTTCGCAAAGAAAAAAGAAGAAAAAAAACAGATCTAATCGTAGTTCGTCGAAATCGTTGTAGGTATATGATGCACAAATCCGACGTTCTTCCAGGGCAAATCAGAAATGAGACTTTTTCTTTCTCTTTCGTTTTATTTTTCTCTTTTTTTTTTTTTGTTTTTTGTTTTTTATTTGAAAAAGCAAAGTCCATATCTGTTCATAGCATTCGTAGGAGAGATAGAGATAGATAGAGAGAGAGAGAGAGAGAAAGAAAGTAAATATCCTATCGGCGGGATCGTCCAAAGGTACGAGTTATTCACAAAGGCAGAGAGAAACCTTCATCGAATGGATTCTTTGAATAGAACATTGGCAATCAGAATAGAGCTTTGATAGATAGCGCGTCAAAGGTCCGAACGAAGGGAAATCGTTGAAATCGCTAGTATGTCTCGATGGATCTAGTGTTGAAAAGCAAAGAAGATGCTGCTATTGATGGATCTTAATGGAGTTACAGAGTCAAACGCGATGTAAAATATAGTCAAGTATTTTATTAGGTATATTTAAGAGAAGTATCGTCTTACTTTTAAGCTATTTATAATCACATTTTCATTTATTCATATCAAAGGAAGAAACATCGTATCAAAAGTTTCTATATATATATATATATATATATCATAGTATACACTTTACGTTTCTATCATTAATGTGAAAACGATAATGTCGTTGGTCGTTCGCGAATAAACACGGTTGGTTTACACGTTGATCGTTTAATGCGACGACGGATATATCTAATTAGTGTAATGAATATGCTGGAACAGCAGACGGTGTACATTCGAACGTGGCAGTGGCACCTGTGAATTAGCGACGAAGTATCCTAGGTGCGCCGGCAGCACTAACGTCGTATCTTCCTGTTCGAGAGTAAATGTAAGTGCTAAGGAGAATGAGATAAAGAGAGAGAGAGAGAGAGAGAGAGAGATAGAGAGAAAGGGAGGATGAAAGGATGAGAAAGAGATTGAGATTGAGACAGTGAATGGAACAACCCTAGAAAGGGAGGAGGAATTGTTCCCATCAATTTTCTAACTGTTTCCAGGAATTAGCGATACCTCGAAATCGCTAATGTTGTTGTCTACGCGACTATAGTCTACCGTAATGATAATAAACGATTAAACAACTATACGTTTAATGATGTGTATTAATGATTCTCTTAAATACAAGAGAAAGGAAGTTAGATAGATAGATAAAGACAAAAGGAAAAGTTTGTTTACGCAGGATCAACAGGTTCGACATAAGAGGTTTGAAAGAAAGAGAAAAGGAGAGAGAGAGAGAGAGAGAGAGAAATATTCGTCGTCTAGTTCTACTCAGTGTTTAGAAGAAAGTATTACGTGCTTAAAGTCTTTGAATTTTCTGATAAATGCAGAGACTAAACGTCGACGTGTCTTATCAGAAGTGACTCGAGTTTCTTCTTGCGCGCTACGTCGAGAAGGAAATCTTCAGAAAGAGAGACAGAAATATAGAGTTAGAAGAAAGGGGTTGGGGGCAGAGGGAGAACGAAGCAGCAAGGGAAAAGAGGGTGGGGTTGAACGGGGTGGATGGTGCGAGCATCGGCAACGTGTAATAGAGTTTCGCGTGCTTTGTTAAGTGAGAGCCAGACAGGAGCTTTTCCTGCAACACCACCAACACTACGATCACCACCAATACCGTTACTAGCACCCCTATTGCGATCATCACTAACACTGGGTTACACTCGCAACTGGCAAACTTATGCGAGCGGGTAACTTTTGATCTGAAAAGTGGTGGCAGGTTGGCAGGGCATAGCCGTGGACTTGAATGGCGAAGTGCCTCAAGGGCCGTTAGATGCATTTTTCATGTCTCGGCCAAGATATACAGAGAGCCGGTAAGGCGCGGCTAACGGTATACACCCTCTCTTTCACCTTCTCTTTCTATCTTTATCTTCTTTCTTTCTTTCTCTCATACACATACACACACACACACATACACATACCTATATGCATATATGTGTATATGTATAGACTTCAACGTTTCGAGAAGCAAACTAAGCTTCAGCGTATCCGTTGCTACCGTTTCTGCATGACGGTGCACCCTAAGTCCCTTTTTGCGATATAGACCGTATATTCAAACGACGTAATTTCTTTCCCCTCTTCCCTCTTTCTTCTTCTTCTTCTTCTACTTCTACTGCTACTTCTTGTTCTCATCCTTCTTTCCTCAAACTCCTTCCTACCACTTTGGGGATGGGCTGAAAGAAGGAAGGGCCAAGTTCCAAGACCGATGGATCGTCCGGGCTTTTGTCTCTATCTGTCTTTACCCAAGGAATTTATTATTCCTGATAACTTTTCTCGTATATGTGAGAAAGAAATAAAGAAAGAAAGAAAGAAAGAAAGAAAAAAAAGGATAGAAAGAGGAATTGTCGAGGATCGAGAATGGAAAAAAGAAAAAAGGATAAAAGAATGTATGGAAAGAGAGAGAAAGAAACTATTCGATCGTATAGACCTATCTCTCTGACTTGAAAGAAGAAAAGAATGAGAAGAAATGTATATATATGTGTGTGTGTGTGTGTGTGTGCGTTTCCGTGTGAGAAAGAGGAAAGATAAAATGAGGGAAGATGGGGAGGTACTTCCGAGTTGTGAGCGCGTGACGCGAATCGGACTTCCTGGTCCTCTTCTGCCTCAGTGCCTATCGACTCGATATACCTGAATATATATATAGATATACATATCGGATCCGTAATGCTTATGTTAAATTCAACGAAACGATCGTATAAAATCCAAGATTCAACCATAAATCCACGTTAACGATGTTTAACCATTAGTGCAAGATATCGATTTACGGATGCTGCTGCTACTCTTCAAATCGTTTTTCCTATAACAAGTTCAAATTTAAAGTATATATATTGTCGGAATAGAAAAAGAAAAGAAAAAAAAAAAAATAAGAAAGAAAGAATTCTATAAAAAAAATATATAACAATATATATATAATATGTTTTTCGTATTCTCGATTGACCCGTTTTAAAACTAAAACCAAAGAAGAAACGTTAATTATATCCTGCGAGAACAGGACTGTTTATCGTGAAGTAAGTAAACGAAACGGGGTAGTTAATTTGGGGTGGTAATTATCAAACTTTGCACAACGATCCCAGCTCTTTATCTCTCTCTCTCTCTCTCTCTCTCTCTCTCTCTCTTTCTCTCTCTCTCTCTGTTTCTATGTCGGTCTATCTATCTTCGTCTCCCTTATTCCACTTTGTCTCGTTACTCCCGACGGATAGAAGGCGCGGCGGCAGCATCCCTTAGAAGAAGTAAATTATAAGATGCGAGAAGTGCTCCTTTGATTCCGCATGCAATACCGAGTAACGATTTAATACAAGCAAACTAAAAAGTATCTACGCGGAAAGCGTTGGAAGACTTTGCCCGCGTAGTAAGGGCTGCACAAGCCGCATCCGCAGTGGTTGGTTGCTTGGTGTGTTCGTTCTTTGACGATGATGGGAACGAGAAAGGAAGAGAAGGGACGAGTTATGGAGAGGATTTTCGTTTGATCCAACGAAACCCTTCTTCTCTTGGCACGTAGATAATGAATGGTAATGAACGAAACCCTCCTTCTTCTTCCTCCTCCACCTCCTTCTCCTCCTCCTCCTCCTCCTATCCCTTCGGTTATCGCAAGATCGTCGAAACACTTCGCGTAAAAATCGCATCAGGCGTCGAGCCAGAAAAAAAAGAAGAGAAAGAGAGAGAGAGATAAAAAGATTGAGAACGCAGTTGAAGTAACGAAGAGGAGAAATCTGTGCGCACAAGTTGGGGAGGGTGGGTGCGAGGTCAGAATCGAGGGGACGCAAGAACCTTCGGGAATTGAAGGTGGAACTAGAGGAAGAAGAAAAAAAAGAAGAAGAAGAAGAAAAAGGTGATGGGTAGTATTTGCGGTGATTGTAGTAGTGATGGTGGGGTGGTATTGGTATTAGTAGTGGTGGTGGGACGATCGTGTCGATAGCAAAAGACCTCCCGGTACAAAGTTAGAGGAAGAAAGCTACGTTAGCGGTCGTGACGACGGTAGACGATGGAAAAAGAACCTGCTTGAGATTTTGGACGCGTGCGAGTTCTCCTTAACCTCTGCCTCGTTCGCGTTTTTTAACGCAAAATCTTTTTTCCTCGTTTTCGACTCGACTCGTGTCTATTCCCCATACCCCCTTCCCCTTTCTCCTTCCCTACCCCCGTGTTCTTTTAACTCTCCTTGCACACCTCTATCTTTTTTCAACCCACGTGACAACAACTTTTGCTTCGTTCGTAGTCCCTTCGATTTCAACCTTCTATTTTCCTACCTTCCTTCTTTTAGTGATTTTCTCTTTTCTATTTTTCTCTTTCGTTGGACTTTTGGATGATATGATTTCGATCGAAAGCCCCCCGTTGTGTCGTTGAACGTTATGAGAATCTTTTCCGGATTTCTTCTTCTTCTTCTTCTTCTTCCTTCTCCTCCTTCTCCTTTAGAGATATCTTAGAACGTTACCACTTCTACGCTTTTCCATAAACTTTTCTCTTTAACGGCTTAACAATAAGACCAACGATACGTTCAAGATCCTCCGACTCGTTCACTCGTTCGTTCTTTCGTTATTTCTTTCTTTCTTTCTCTCTTTCGTACGATATCTCTTCTCGTTATTTCAACGACGAAACGAGATTTTCAGACAGTAAGCAACGATGCAAGGAAGGAAGCAAAGACGATTTGACTTTCGAGATCGGCTCGTAGAAGAATCTCTTTCTCGCTCGTGAGAACTTTTTCTTTCTACTTCATCTTCCGTAACTATATATCGGGGATTCGAAAAGAGGAATAAGAGAAAATCGTCGAAGATGAAGAACTCTTTCTTTCTTTCTCTCTTTCTTTCTCTCTTTCTTTCTCGACTTGGCGTTAAGAATCCAACTTCCATCTGGATGTTCACTCGGACACGTACTGCAGGCAGGACCCATCCAATCGTTCTATTTCTCTCTCTCTCTCTCTCTCTCTCTTTCTCTCTGCTTTTTTTACTTTCTTTCTCTCACACTTTCGATTCGAGGTCGTTTTTCTCTCGAGAAAACTTTTGAAAAACCTTCTCTAGTTGGTCCTTTTCTACCTTTCCTACCCACCTACTAGTACCTTCAGAAACCCTTACGTACGATTCGAGGACATATATGTGCTGGACGTACCAGCGCGATATCCAAAGGATGATGAACACCGACCGCCGTAGAACAATGAAAGTTTTACCGAATGTTACCAGAATCGAGAACTACCATTTTACCTTAGTACGCAGAATAGATAAATGTATGTGTCTATGACAGAATGGAAAATGAAGGACGAGAGAATTTTTCTCTTTCTACCTTGACCTTCCCTCCCACTCTCTCTCTCTCTCTTTCTACCTACCTACCATCGGCGTATCCTTTTCGGATTCCTAATATTCATCCGATCCTTGGACTCTTTTCTCGAAGTAAGATAGAAATTGTTCTGCCAAACTTTTTATATCTTCCTCGTCTGGTTTCTTTCCTATCTCTCTACCCACCCTCGAGGGATCATCGTCAAGTATTAGGTACATGAAAACACGTCTTTTATTCGAATGATCGCGCGCGCGCACACACACACACACATATGCAGAGGAAACTTTCGAAATTGAATTGATAAAAGAGGAAACGAAAGAGAGAAGATTTTCCCTTTGTCAATAAGAGAATCTTTAAATGGACGACGTACGATGATAAGTGTTGGGAGAAAGAAGAAGAAGAGAATGAGAAGCTTCGAAGACAACGGAAACTCATTCCTCCATTTCCACCACCACCTCCCCCTTCTCATTCTCTAACCAGGGGGAGAGAAAAAACGTAAGAGCGAATTTTAGATCTCGGTGGCTGCGATAAGGAGCTGAAAGTAGGAACGATGGTTGTTAAGAGGAAGGAGAAGGAAAGGGATAAAGAGAAGGATAGGGAAAGAGAGAAAGAGAGAGAAAAAGAGAGATAAAGAATGAGAGGAGAGACAGGAGGAGAGATGCTCTCTCTATCTATGTTAATTACTGAGACCGACGTAAATCACGATCGCCCAGGTGCTCGGCCGGCAAAGTAGCTACCTACTACTACTACTACTATTACTACTACTACTACTACACCTTATCCATCTCTTTCTTTTTCTCGCGTCTTCCCAACGGTGAACCGACGCTCGCGGGATAAAAGCCGTAATTAATTACGCAATTATCCGGTCCTCTTTAAAGATAAAATCCGTATTTTTCGCTTCGATGCGGATTACGGGATGCCACGATGCTCTTTCGTCCTTTCTTTCTTTCTTTCCTTCCTTCCTTCCTTCCATTCTTTCTTTTTATCTTTCTCTCGGTTCGGCTTTCTCCCTATTTACTTCCTTCTCATTCTTTTCTCTCTCTCTCTCTCTCTCTCTCTCTTAGCAGATACACTAACGTCGGTTACCAAGCAGGATCTCTCCTCCAACCCCTTCAGGGATAAGATTCGTTGCAAAAGAGACGAAGAGATTTTTCTTCTCTTCTTCGTTTCCTTTCCTTTCCTTTCCTTTCCTATCTCGAAATACGTCGACGATGGCGATGGCGATGGCGATGGCTATGGCGATGGTGGTGGCAACTGCGGAATCGGAGTCTACGGCACAAGTACCCGGAGCACAGGCACCAAAACTCTTCTCTCTCTCTCTCTCTCTCTCTCTCTCTTCTCGATCTTTTTGTTACACCCGTTTTCCCAGGCATCCCTGATTTAGAGCTCATTTTCGTCGGTCGAAAGCTGTGCCGTTCTCACCCCTGAATCAACTTTGCGCCCTCCACAAATCACCGTCGAACCATTACGCTTCTCTCTCTTCCTCCCTTTTTCCCCCTTTCTTCTCTTACCATTCTCCTCTCCTCTCCTATTCTATTCTTTTTCTTCTTTTTCCTTACCTCCTTCTTACTCCTTCGGAACGTAAGCTCGACGAGCACCCACCCGACTGTTTAGGAGAACGTGAATAAGGAGGAAGAGGAAGAGAAGGAGGAGGAAAAGGAGGATGAGGACGAAAAGGGTGGAGGTGGAAAAAGATCTTAGGAGAAAGAATGTCGCCAAGGGGTTCTTGGAAATATCTTAGGTGATTGTACTCGAGCCGAAAAGCATCTCAAGCCGTTAAGAAAATATGTTCTCTCTTCTATCCCTTCTATTTCGCGAGCCAGCTAGCTAGCTTGCTTGCTTGCTTGCTTGCTTGCTTGCTAGGCAACGTATTACGCGACGTTCTAAAACCATTCGTTTTACCTGACATACATATGTGCATACATATACAGACATGTACATATCTATGTATTATATAGATAGAAATATATACATAAACGAACAACAACGGTCGATTAATCCGTTGCGCTCAGGAAATATTTGCTCGAGCTTTGTCGATATTCTTTATTCGGCCGATATTCACGGCTGCCAATGGGAAATGGTCTCTCTCTCTCTCTCTCTCTCTCTCTCTCTCTCTCTCTCTCTCTCTCTCTCTCTCTTTTTTTCTCTTCTCTTTCTTTCCGTCCATTCCGATTTTGTGACGAAGCAATTGAAACGAACGTTTTATTTGAGATAAATAACCATCGATGTTAAACGATAGCGAAATCTCTTCATCTATCGAGTTATATCCATACTTACTATATATATATATATATCTAACGTTTGTTTTTTGTAATTTTGTTTGATTTTTTTTTCTTTAGTTTTAAAATTACGAAGCATCGAGAACGTTTACTTTTTCTTTTTCTTTTTTCTTTCGTTTTCTTTTTCTTCCGCCATATATGATTTATCTAGATTAATCTATCGATAAAATATCATCTATCAAGATTAACGATCTTTCTGTATTCCTCCTCGTCTTCTCGACTTATCTTACAACGTTTGCCATAACTCGTAGGGGCTCCCGCGAGAAAAGTATCCCTAATTATCTTCTAATACCAATTCATATGGACGTCGGATACCGAGTAGCTTCAATCCCACGTAATTCTAGACGAAATAGGAACGTGTAGGGAGAAAGAAAGAAGAAAAGAAAAAAAGAAAAAGAAATGTAGGAGGATGCAAGGAGAACTAACGAGAAGGAAGGAAGAAAAGAAAAGAAAAGAAAAGAAAAGAAAATAAAAGAAAAGAAAAGAAAAGAAAAGAAGGAAATGCGAAAAGATAGTCCGTCTTTCTTCTTCCCCCTATCTCTTTCTATATCTCGAGGGAGCAATATACGTGTATCGTTTTTCTCTTCTTTCTTCGATAAGAAATAGGGGGCTGGTTGGGGTGGAAGGGGTGGGACGGTGAGGAGGGTGGAACGACTCGATTCTTCTCGCCGAAATTTTTCTTCTCTCCTCGGTTGGACGATTTTCCTTTCGAGGTGGCTAATCAGCCGAGGAAGACGCGCTACGATTACCCAAACGGATTTAACGGGCCTCGAACGTTTAACTGAGACAGCACCCGATGATCCTAGCAGCTAGCTAGGCAACCAACCAACCCCTACCAACCAACCAACCAAGTTACTACTAAGCAAAAGAAGAAGAGACCTAGGACGACAACAGCAACAGCAGCAGTAACAGTAGCCATAACAGCAATAGCAGCAGTAAGCAGCAGCCGGTGAGAATTGTGGTAGCAAAATTCGAGGTACATTTGGCCTTCGGGTAAAAGAGAATCGAGTCGGGACTTGCCCCGCAGCATTTCTGATGTGGCCATCGGTGCAGCCCATGAATCTTTCATGCGTCAATCGTTCTCTTTTCTCTTCTTTCTTACTACCACCACCACCACCACCACCATCACCACCACCGCCACCACCTACTCCACCAATCGTTTCTTCCTTTCTTTCTTTCTCCTTCTTTATCTGGTGGTTTCTTTCTATCGTCTATGACTCCTAGAAATCCGAGCGAATCGACGCTTCTTCGAGTTATCAGTCAGCAGAATCTGTCAATCGTGCCGGTAACATATTCCAGCCAGCACCACAGCCATCTCGATCCCTTCCTCTCTCTCATTCTCCCTGATCTATTTCTTATTCTTCTCGTTCTTTCCATTCACCTAAAGGTATTTCCACCTTGACTCGGGAGTTTTCCATTCGAGAGTATTCCTACTACTCCTTCATGGTTATTGCCAAACCTAACACTTTACTCTTGAGAATAAACGATGACTTCGAAGAATTCTACTCTATATCAATACGATAATATCATTATCACTCTTTTGCCATCTGAAATCTAAAAGAAAAAAATAAATACAGAAATAATAGAGAACATAAGTAGATCTTAGGTATCTCGCGTTAAAGACTATTATGTCTATTGATTTGATTATATTATCTAATTATCCATTTTATTCTTCAAAATAAACGATGACTTTTTTTTTTTTTATTGAAATGCAATATCATTTATACAAATACGATAATAATATTATCGAGTTTTATTATCCTCGGTAAAAGAAATCGAATCTAACTTCAGGGAGTGGGGGAGAGAGGTGTATCGACTTAAAACTATTGTATCATCTACTGATTCTTTCGAAAATGATAAAAGTAACTTCATGGAATTCACTCGTGTACGTTCCTATCTATCTATCTCTCTCTCTACATATCTATATATCTGTATATATATATATATATCTACGTTTCTACTTTCGCATTAGCATTAATCCCATCTTGAGTACGATCGACGAGAGGAGGACGATTCTCGTTCGTCTCTCGCATCGATTTCATTACGTTCGTCTCGTACCTTAAAGCTAAAGGATAAGATGAAGCAAGAGAGAGAGAGAGAGAGAGGTTCGTCCTTCTCTCGCGAGAATGTAATACGGGATCCGGTCTCTCTACGAATCTAATCGCAATTCCGCGGAGGGCGCGAGAGACACCGAGTTGAAATCCGATTCGGATTCGTCGAATGAGAGAAAGAGAGAGAGAGAGAGAGAGAGAGAGAGAGGGATAAGGTGACGGACGAAAATGGAAGACGAAGAAGGAGTTTGTTAAAAGGATAAAAAGAAAGAGAACGAAGAAGAGGAGAGGTGGGATAGGAAGAGGAGTTGGAGATTCGGCGGTGTGGTGGGGGGGAGGGGGTGAAAAAGAGAGGGTTTGGCCCTTGGGCTCATCGTTCATTCATGGGGCATTTACTCGCTATCCCCGTAAAGCCAACCTTCTCTGACTCGCCTTTTCTCTTTTTCTTTTTCTCTTTCTCTTTCTCATTCTCATTCTCATTCTTTTGAACAGGCCAACGTTGTGGCCCCCTGTGCCTTCTTACATCATTCTCTTGTCCTCCGGAATGGATCGGGATCAGGCGGATATAATATCTTCCTTGAGGATTCATTTTCGAGAACGTGCGTTCTTCCAGCTTGACCACACACACACACACTCTCTCTCTCTCTCTCTCTCTTTTTTTCTTTTTTTTTCTACCATAGTTTTCTCGTTATCCTCTACAGAATTTCACTTCGTATCTTGAGTCCTTGTAAGAATTTGTTTTTGTCAAATTTCTACATTGGATGGATTCGTAAAAGTTAAATCAAATGATCGCGTTATTCTAAGATTAGATTTGTCGCGTTAGTTATGATGTGTTACACGATTATTACGAAGAATTATTGATCGTGTAACTCTTGTAAGATTTTTTCTCGATTTAAAAATAATTGAATATATATTTAAGTCGTTTATTTAATCGATATCGATCATCGAATATTAGTTAAATATATCTTATAAATAAATATATTCATTTTAACATGAATTAAATCAATTTATTTGTTAAAATTGAATAGAATAATAAAAGTGATTGTCCATTAGGTAACTAATCTTCTCTTGAATTTGGAGGTTCATTCGTTCGTGAGACGACGAGATGCTCGTTACCATCGATCTTATTCCCGACAAAAGAATTCCAGTTCGAGCCTATTAAAGGTTCGAAGAGTCGTTCATTGCATTGTCATACGTGCGAGAGTTTCCGAGTGGAAATAACGCGGTAATTGCCACTTTGTCTTGGCCCTCGATGTTGACTGAAACACATACACACACAAACACACATATATAGTCAGACGGAAAGTGATAGAGAAAGAGAGAGAGAGAGAGAGAGATCACCGAGTAAAAGCTAAATCTTTGTGACTCCATTATTGGATCCACTCATACCGGCCTGGTATAGTATAGCGGTTCTCGATATGAAACCCGGAAAGTGCGGCCTCTTCTCTTTTCTATATCTCTCTCTTTCTCTCTTTCTCTTTCTCTTCCTCTTTTTTTCTGTCTCCCTTTCTCCTTGACACGAGACCTCTCGGCTCACGGTCGCGACCGGGCCATCGTGCGGTGAAACGGCACACGGATCGAAAGTTATTACAAATTCCAATCATAAAGGCCAATCGATAAGCCACGAAGCTTCAAAGAAAATTATAAGTTGCGCATCATGGAACCTCTCTTGGTTCTCTTCTGTCGGTGAGGAAGAGGAGGAGGGGGGGAGGTGGGTGTGGGATTCGTCGACGGTAGGAGCTTCGACACCGAAGAAAAAGAGAGAGAGAGAAAAAAGGGAGAAAGAAGGGGGTAGATGGGGTGGGAGGAAAAATGGGAGGTCGCAAGCGGGTTCGTAAAGCCATGAAAGCGCGCTCGACACAAGGCGGCATTGCAGTCAGCTTTTAAAGTTAATAAATTCGCCGGGTTGCTGGTTGCTTGCTAGCTAGCTTGCTTGCTTGCTTGCTTGCTTGCTTGCTTGCTTACTTGCTTACTTGCTTGCTTGCTTCGTTCCCGACCCTTTTTTCTTTCCATTCCTTCTTGAACCAACCTCCCTCTTCTTCTTCTTCTTCTTCTTCTTCTTCTTCTTCTTCTTCTTCTTCACCGTTTTTATCGGGCGCACCGATCGAGGGATTGAAACTTAGTTTGAACGAACGAACGAACGAACGAACGAACGAACGAGCTAACAGGATTTAATAATATCCTTGCACTAATAACAAATCGGTTTTGCATTTATTCACGGCGTCGCAACCCCGAACTTTGTCCACCGCGAACGATTGAGAATAACCTTACCGTTAAAGTTAAGATCATTTTATTATACATCGGGACACATAAATTAGACTTAATTAACGTTTCAAATAATTCAATCGTGTCTCCTCTCGATGAATTATTATTATTATTATAAAAAGAAAAAGAGAAAGAATGAAATGAAAAATGTGTTTCTTTCGCAAGTATTATTATATATACGTATTATTATCGAAGCGTAATATTTTGTCCAGTTTTGTGCGTACCTGGCTAACCATAATACCACTTCATTATCTTGTTTGAAATTACGTAAATTTTCACGGCGGCTTGGTCATGTTATATAAGAACACACCGGATGAAAATATGAGAGTGCGGTGATTTGTGTGGCGGCTCGTCATGTTGTACTCTCTGAAGTGCATCTTGAATAGTACGGATTGTCCTCCTCCTCCTCCTCTTCCTCCTCCTCCTCTTCTCTTTCTCTTTCTCTTGGACTCCTACTACTACTACTACTACTACTACTACTGTGGCTGAGTGGAGGAAGCGCTTTGACAACTTTTCTCCTAACAAACCACGTCCATATCCCACCACCCGGAAGGACCATCATGTGACCACCACACTCGTCGAGCACCGCGACGGCCTTTGTTATACGATTATTGCTGTAATACCCAGGTGGACTTACCCTACGTAATGTCGAACCTTATTGCCGGCTTCTCTCTATCTACTGCTACTACTACCATTGTTGCTTGTAAATCGTCCTTATGGAAAGCTGCCGTATTATCCTTTTTCCCTCTATCTCTCTAACCAAAAAAAAAAAAAAAAAAAAAAAGAAGGAAGAAAAAAGAAGAAGCAAAATAATATTACGCAGGATGAATATTTTCTCTCGTTGTAACACCATCCGTTAAATCTTCTCAATTCCCTCTATCCAACTATCTCTTTTCTTTCGACTTATCATAAATAATTAAAATTAAGTTAATTGTCAATTCTCTCTTCTCATTTTTTTTAAGAAGAAAATTATAGGTCGCGTATATTATCTACCTTTTCGTTTAAGGGATTTAACAAGAAAATTCTTATATTTTATATTGAAAATATATTCTAATTATCCAGGAATATATTTTTTTTTCAATTCAACTCGGAAATGATAATGTTATTATATCGAGGTCGAATAAAATACGAAAGCATTTATTATATAATAATCGTATATTCACGTCGACCAATAGAATTTATCCTCGCTATACTTCACTTTTTCTTTTTTTTTTTTCTTTTTCCAAATACACTTCGATCTACTTTGGTAACACACACGCGCGCGTTTTAGGTATCCTAATAACGGGAAAGAGATATACGACGCATCATTCTTACGACACTAGACGACTCTCGTAAGGTGCTCGTAAGAAACGCCCAAAGGTTAATCGTAACAGAGTACTCTACAAGTCCTCCCTTCCTCCCTCCCTCCCTCCCTCCCACTCTCCCTCTTTTCTCTCTTTCCTACCCTAGTCTTGTATACGAGTATCGGACACCGACGTAAAGAAATATTCGAGCTTATATTTCAATCCGCCGGAGTACTCACACTTTATGTACCTGCGTCTTATCCGGCAAGGGACTAGGACGGATAACCAATGGAGGATGAGGATGAGGATAAGGAGGAGGAGGAGGCGGTGGCGGCACCCGGTTACGATATTTTATGGGTCGCGGCTTTTATTGCACTAGACTTTTAGGACATCTCTTACGGGACTTCTGTTTGCAGTAATGCGAGACGACGATACGATCGTAAGGTTCTCTTCGTTTCCCTTCTACGATTATATATATATATATATGGCTTTGGAATTTTATAAGAAAAATAAAAAAAAAAAGAGAGGAAAAAAATTGTAAGCCTCGTTCGGAAAAAAAGGGATACGAATGATTAAAAATTTATTTTTATACTCGTTTTCTCTATATATATATATATATACTTTTATTGGCGTTCTCTTATTCGCATTAATCTACTTCGTAAATTTCTTTCGTATGTTATATTTTCTCCAACGTTCGATCATTTTATTTCTATCATATCGTCGTTATTGATAAAATATTTCTTCGGTCATCATATCCATTGATATAAACAATAATATAATTTGTTCATAAGTATGTTAAATATAAATGACAAAACTTTCGTTAGACAGTGTGTGTTACGTATTATATAAAAATGATTAAACAATTATATCAAAATTATATACTCGTTTAATCTACGTTAGAATTCTCTCCTATTTATCATCTCGTCTTACGTAAGATCTGAAAATTTCTATGGCGTTTAACTCGTATAATTCTAGAAAGAGTGCACCTACCCGTAAAATGACGGCATAAAGAAAGAATAAAATAGAAAGAGAAAGAAAAAAAGAAAAATAAGAAATAGAAGAAGAAGAAAGGGAGGGGTGAGGGTGGGGCTGGGGATATCGTAAGGAAAGAGAAAAAGAGGGAAAACCTGTAAGAGAGATAGTAGAGCTACGAGAAAAAGGGAAAAAGTAGGGAAGAAAAAAAAAAAGAAAAAAAAAGAGAGAGAGAGAAAGTGCTGTGAAGAAGAAACTGGAAGGAAAAAAAGGGAGTTAGAACGGGAGTTGAACTCTTTTGCTGATGCATTAACCGCACCCGGCGTAACGAGTATTATCCAGGACGAGCGGCCGCGTACGATAGCTGTTCTTCGCGAACTTTGAATCAGATTTTAATTAAACGAAATTGCAGAATGATATTTCACGATCAGATCCGCGGCAAATTCTCTTTCTCCTTTCTTCCTTCCTTCCATCCTTCCTTTCTTTCTTTCTTTCTTTCTTTATTTTTTCTTTCTTACTCTGCAAAGATCGTGGATACTTGCACGGCCTACGGCAATCAGGTGCTGGCGAAATTAAGTTTCATTCGGCTTCTTTCTTCTATTGCCAGCTGCGATATAATTTCTTCGTCCTAACTGCTGTGCTACTGCTGCTGCTACTATTACTATTACTACTACTACTACTACTACTAACTCTTATACCTTATTCTTATTCTTTAGTTTCTTCTTCAAAAACTTTGAATCAGATTCATCGGCGTTAATTTCTAACGAGATAATCGTAATATTTAGAGAATGAGATGATCAATTGCGCAACTTGATATCATAATAAATTAATCACGACGTTAATTAATTAATATTCCAATCAATTGAATAATTTGATCGTTTGTTTTTTTTTTGTTTTGTTTTTTTTTTAAATAAATACTTAATTGTTTAATCATCGAACTCATCGAACTTTGATATTAATCTCTAATTGAGAATAAAAATATTTATCTAACAGATCGCTGAATGATTTCATATCTAATTACGTGAAATTACTTATAATATTCGAGCAAAATGTAATATAAACCTGATAAAGTATAATAATCCTAGTGAATTGTGTTATACCCTTCTTCTTCTTCTTATTACTATTATTATTATTATACTTCTTCTTCTATATTCCCATTTACGCTGGTGTTTTGTGTATACTTTGAACAAGTCCCTCTGACAAATCTTGATAAAACGATATATTCCGGTATAACATTATACGGCCAGTTTTGTTGCATCCGTGAATCTCCTCACCTCTCTTCTCCTCTCCTCTCCACTCCTTTCCTCTCAAGTCCTCCCTTTGTGTCGACAAAAGCAAGGTAAACTGTGTTGGGCTTGGCAAACAGGTGCGCGCTCGCATCGGCCAAAATTAAGTCTGATTCAGTATGCTTCCTAGCAGCTGCAACACCCAACCAACGTCGTCTCGACTCGACTTGCTTGGGTGGTTGGTTGGTTGGTTGGTTGTTGGTGATGGCACACTGAGTAATAGTAATAGTATACTAGTATAGTAATAGTGTCGTGCCTATAGATTCCATCGTCGTGTCGTTGTATCTATTACTATTACTACTACTACTACTATTACTATTACTACTACTACTATTGCAACTGCTCGTCTCACGTTTCCTCCTCCGTAACTTTGAATCTGATTTGAGCAAACGAAATTGCGCTATGATATTTCACGGATTATTGAGTTCGCTACTACCTACCTACCTACCTACCTACCTACCTACCTATCTATCTATCTATCTATCTATCTACCTACCAACCTACCGTGTCCCGAGTTCGATCGAAGACGATCCAAGAGTATCTCTACTGTAATTTACTATAATTCGAGATGGCACACGCCCAACCTTTTTATTTTTCTTATTTCTAAAATTGTATTATCCTATCCTAGTGTATTTTATCGATTACATTTATTTTCAATAAACTAATGAAATTTCTTCCCTTTCTTTTTTTTTTTCTTTTTATCATTTTTATCTACAATGATTACTTTTCTACGAACCGTGTATACGTAACAGTTTATTTTCTCGTATATAATTTTCATCCCCTGTTACACTTGAAATAACCAATCGCGAAAGATATAATATATTCTATATAAGATTTTTCAATATTCTTCGATTCACAAAAATATGAAAGAGAAGAACGAGTGAGGCACGTTTTAACGAAAGAAACTTGGTGAAAAGGAATCGATATTAATATTTATCATAGATCTTCGAAAATACGATCTTATCCTAGACGGCGTATCATCACTGCTATCTATCTATCTATCTTCCTACATTCAGAATATACCTACGTTTATCGATGTGTCTCTCGTTTCTCTGCCATGAATATTAATCCGACCGAAAGTATATGCAGATCTATAGGGAGTAAAGGGAATACATATGTAATATCTCTGTTGCAACGTGTACTAAGTATCTACTGATACCTTTATACATATACATAGATGTTATATGTATATATCATAGCTGACTTATTATTATTTGGCCCCTTTATATAATCGTTGGAATCGTTTAATCTGCATACCTTAAATCAATTATTTTTAATATAATCATAATAATAATAATAATAATTTCTCACACTTTACGATATATATTAAAAATATTATATTATACGAATTTGCATAAATTCTTTTTTAATCTAATAACAAACAATAATAATTTTTAATATATGTATAATTACATATTTTCAAAATATTAAACACTTCAGGAATCTTATCTCGATATAATATTGAACTCAATATATAGAAAATAATAAAATACGATATAGATAGCTACGTAAAGACCCCTATCTATAAGAAAAAGAAAATAAAAAAAGTAAAGGAAGAAGGAAGAAAGATGGAGATGCTAAGAAAAAATAAAAAATAAAATAAAATAAGAAAAACAACAGCGTATATATACATATATATATATATACCGTAAGGGGTTTAATAAAATGAAATTACTTAGTGACGTTTTACGATCGACTTTATCGCATCCCTCGTATACGAAACACGTTCCTACTAGGAAGTATGTACGCGCAGGCTCGACAAACAGGTGCTTCAGTGGTATTAAGTTTGATTCAGCACGCTTTCCCGCCTGCACCTGCGCCGTTGTCTTTTGTGGAGGAGGTGGAGAAGAAGAAGAAGAAGAAGGTGAAGGTGTAAGAGAAGGAAAAGGAGGATCGAACACCATAATTTTCATTCTAACTCTTCCTATAGGAAAAGGAAAAGGAGAGGAGGAGGAAAAGGACACGTTTCTACTTGGAAGCTCTCGTCCTTGCCATACTAATCGACTACTCGCACTTTAACACTGCTTTTGAAGGGATACTTGAGGGGTGGGGGTGGTGGTGGCAGTGGGTTTGAGGGATCTGCGTGTGCCATTCGCGAACTTAAGAGTACCTATTCCTTCCCCTTCTATTTTCTTTGAAGACGGCAAAAAGAAAAGGGTGGACGAGGGGGTGGACTAGGAGGGTTGATAGGGAAGGAAAAGAGAACGAACGAACGGATCCCGTTTTACGAGGCCGAAAAATGTTTTATTCATGTCGCGTTGGGAGTGCCACCCGTTTCACTAAACGCGCTCACCGTCAACGTCGTATCAAACTTCAACTATAAGCCCGGTTCAACTGGAGTTTTCTGAAATACGCCGGGCATGTGAAACTAAGGGCGAACCTAGCGCGATGGTGGTCGTGGTGGAGATGGTGCTGGTGGTGGTGCTGGTGGGTTGACCCCTTGACGGCGTATCTTTCTCACGTATCGCTTCGTAACGTGCTCTACGAGCTTGCAAATGTTCTTCCTATGTGTCCTTTACTTCGTCTTTAGTTGAAGTATGTCGTATTTCTTTATTTTTCCATTTGTTACACTTTTTTCCTTTCTATCTTTCCATTTTTATACATCTTTTTTACGGTAAGAGTGAACTTATATCTTCCTTTTCGGTCTCATTGTCGGAGAACTAGAAATAATGAAAATAAAATTGTCCTTTCATTTATTTTCTTTTTCATTTTTCATTTTTTGAGAGAGAGAGAGAGAGAGAGAGAGAGAGATAGCTTTTTTATCGAAAAGTCAAACTCATCCAACGTAAAAACCTTTTTCTCCTGCTTGAATTATCGCTTTTTAAATCTACAATTGGTTTGGAAGAAGAAAAAAAAGAGTCAATGTTTTTATTTCGTTCATAAATTGTAGAAATAAATCCCCTATATATATCTCTCGTTCGAAATATTTCTTATATAGTATTAATACTCGTGTATATATAATATGCGATATTTAAAATGACTCGATCGAAATGTTCGCAAAAAAAATGTAATCGTTCGAACTAAATTACCAATTTGTTTTTTTTTTTTTGCTTTTCTTTTTTTCCCCTCTAAACAAAATTTGTATTTCATTCCTCGCTTTTTTATTATTTGTCTTTTTTTCTTTTTATTAACTATCTTCATCTCTCGACCCCCCTTGGAAATGCATTTATCGCGGTAGAAAAATTTGATAAGGGTCTGATTTAAATCTTTCCGGGCAGTGGGAGGAAGGGGGGCTGGGAGGGATGGGGGCGCGTTATATACTTTAGAGAAAGTGAAATAGAGATGTTTACGTATCATGCAAATGAATGGTAGTAATCTGATGGCGAGGCAAGCAAGCAACCAAGCAAGCAAGCAAGCAAGCAGGCAAGCAGCAGGCAGACATGCAAGCCAATGGTACAAGTAAAACGACGAGGTAAAAGTCATAGAAAAAAATTTGGTCCGCTCTTTGAAAGGTCAACCTCTAGCTGGCTTCGTAACTCGTGGTGGGTCTTGCGTTATCACGCTAGAAAATGACGTTCCTTCTATTCAAACGCGTACACTCGTTTCCTCTTTTCTTCCCTTTTTTTGTAGGATTTTTTTCTCTTCTCTCTTTTTTCTATTTTTTCTTTTTTTTTTTTTTTTATACAAAATCCAAAGCGTGTTTCATATTGTTCGCGAAAGGTTAGCAGCCAGCCAGCCAGCCAGCCAACCAACCAACCAAGCAGCCCGGTGGTTTCCTCTTCGGAGGGAGCGGTTCGACGTTGAAAGAGCTCCTTTCATATTCCGCGAAGGGCATTATCTTCCTTTCGCGATGCATGTGGTCCGCTTTTGTTAAAATGCTAGACTCTTGGTGGGGTCTCCGATCTTTGCCCGATCGTTTTTATCCGTTTGTTAGAATGTTAATAGGCCTAAACGTATATATATTTATTCAATATTTCTATCTTACCTTTACAAAAAAAAAAAAAAACATTAAAAATCCTTGCAACGAAATATCGAGCCACGTTGTCGAGATCTTTCTGAATGCATCGAAGCTTATCGATTTCAATTGTTATTCTTTCATGTTTTACGTATATATCTGCACGGAACGAATAAATCTAGTTACGTAGAATAAATGTGAATAGACTTTTAATCATATTACGGGCAAGTGTTATTATTGTATTTTGAAAAAAAAAAAAATAGATTTCTTTTCTGCATTTGCTAAAGGGTTATCGAACTCTTATCACGTTGAACGATCAAACTTCTTGCTATTACACCTCGAGTATGTCAAACGAAAATGAATAAAGCCGATGGAAATTAAACTCGGTCGGTTGCTTTGAGTTTCTTTACTCTAAGGAGGTATTTGCATTCCTGTTGCTAGTCTATTATATTTTCTTTTCTTTTCTTTTTTGTTCTTTTTTGCCTTCCTCACCGTAGGCTAAACGCGAAGTAAGCGTTAAAGCAAGCGCCTTTACGTTTTCCATCTGATCATACGAAGGAAAATGCACAACACCGTTCGAATATACATATTCGAACGTAGCAGAGTTTGTTACGGTATAACGTTGCGAGAGAAGAAAAGAAAATAAAAGGAAATACAAAAAAGTAAAATTATACGAGAGAAAGGGAATCTCATTTGCCTAGTAAATATTATTTAACTCAATTTCACGGCAACTACGTATTCCGATGTTTTCGCAATCAAGCGAACGTTCGTTGAATTGTTAATGATGAAATTTCATTGACAATTGGCAAAAAAAAAGAATAAAAAAGGAAGGGGACTTATTAAAACTACTAATTTTAATTTATATCGCTTGGAAAAAGGTCAAGAAAGAGAGAGAGAGAGAGAGAGAGAGAGAGAGAGAGAGAGAAGAGAAGAGAAGGAATATTAACGTGTCGAATCTTCATGGTGTTAAATTTTGATCATTTTAATGTGAGCCGCTTGGGGACCCTGCGCTTAAAACCTGCTAAGAATATAAAACGCGGTGGAAAAGTCTTCTCTCTTGGAATATAAATAAATAATAACGTTTTTCATTCTTTAAACCTTACGACGCCATCGTACGATTCATATTAAATTCCCGAGAATTGTGAATTTTTATGAAAATCTCGGTATGCTTGATAACTCGGCGAGCACCTAAGGGATTAATTTCGCCTCTCCATCTTTTCCTAGTCCTGCGACCAGACACCGTATTTACCGTCACATTCCAAAACCGTTCCCTTTCATTTCGTTACCAGAGCATATCTAATAGTATGCTCTTTTCCTTCCCATTCAAAATATTAAAATCGACCCGAAGAATTATCTACATCTATCTGCGTTATTTAATACTTTACCTCTTATATAATTATAACGTTTAAATTCATTTAGAGAATTTGTATAAAATAATATACTCGATTATAACACTATAATATTCTTTAACAATTCTTTAGCAAATTTTTTAGCATTATTATGCAAATAAAATTGTTAGTATATATGATGAGTATTTAATAAAAGATATAAGACAATGCCAGGGGTTAAATATCGATACCGGATACGTATATTAATATTCCATTATAAATATATTAATCCAATCAATACAAATCTCTGTGTAATATTTTAATTATTTATCAAATATATATCAAATATTATTAATAATATTTTTTTCCCCAGCATGATTTTCCAATCACCCCATACTTTTTTCCTATCATCTTTAGAATAATATAAAATATCTATATAGAACGATAACGATTTGCTCTTTTCATATCGTATACGTCCGACAAAGTTAGGCGGGACCGATGGTTTAATACAATATGGCGTTGGGGGATTTAAATAATTAGCATAATGAGGTAAGCGAAGGTTGTATCCATGCCAGTCTGCGACGACGTTTCGCGTGCCTCATTCCAAGAGCAAGGAAAAGAGAAACAAGAGGAAATTGGTGGAACAGATAGGTTGTGAAGAAGAAGGCGGGGGGGTGGGCAGGAAGACTAGGGGGTAAGAAACGAACAGACTAGGCAAGGGGGTTCCAATTTCAAACCTTGGCCGTTGAGGTAGAAAGCTTGCAGCAAAAGGATGAGAGCACCTAACCGGCCCTTAGTAAACCCTTCTCGTATTACTAATTAATTATTCACAAGTTTAGCCCGCGTTACGGCAGGATTTACGTCACCTCCGCTCTCTCCGGTTGAACTTCCCGCACACAGGGCTAGGGCCCCGTACTCTTCTCTTCTCTTCTCTTCTCTTCTCTTCTTCTCTAGACAACGCTTATCGACCTCGATCTTCTTCCACTTTTCGTCTTCCTGCGTAACTAAGAACCGCTTCAGATCGTTTGACTTTCTCCTCCTGCAACATAACCTTAAGGTTCAGAAACCGCTTGGGGAACGATTTTCATCGTTATTAATTTTTAACGAACCCGCCCCCGATACATCCCATGGTTTTACTGCTGTAAAGTAACTTGTTACATATAAGTGTGTGTATATTTATTTATTTAATATAATATATATATAATATGATATATAAATATATGATAGTCGAATGATAATATATATTAAATAGAAATGTTTCCTTTTTTGTTTCAGGTAAGGACGTAAAAAAATGTATTCGAGATTTTTTCCTCATTGATCCCGGGGATTATTTTAAAGGTAACGATAGTTGTAAGCATTTTTACGAGACAAATTGGATAAAATTTCAACTAGACGGAAGATCCGACCTTAGGTTAATACACCGAGCTTAGGTTAAACGTTCGAAAATTGAAGTTTTGTGAGAGGGATGCACGATTCGCGAAGACATCGTAGCGAAGGGATAGGAGGAGGA
Source organism: Polistes canadensis (assembly GCF_001313835.1). Lineage (NCBI taxonomy): Eukaryota > Metazoa > Arthropoda > Insecta > Hymenoptera > Vespidae > Polistes > Polistes canadensis. Next base: position 475,627 of record NW_014569567.1, on the reverse strand, counting down.
GTAGAAGGAAAGTTGGTAAAAGGTATAAAATTAGGGGGGAGGGTAAAGTCATTCCCCTTGGACTTTCCTCTCCCTTACTACATCACAAACCTACCTCCCTAGCTACTAACGTTTCCATTCATTCGTCTGTCAGATATTTTGACCATGTTCGTTAATTACCAAGAAAGTAAGGTGGTGGCGTGAGTAATAATAGTTTAGCGAGAGAGTCCCGGTTTAGCTTTTGAGAACGGGAGGGAAGGGAGGGAGTGAGAGAGGGAGGCCAGGGGTAGGAGAGAGGAGGGGTGGGGTGTGAGCTACAATAGCCAGAGTTAATTAGCTCCCTTGTCATTTCGGGAGGAAATAGCTAAAAACCCGTCGACTATAAATCATTTTATCCTGGAGAAAGAGTAAAAAAAAAAGAAAAAAGAAGGTACGCCGATTCCTGTTCCATTTCGTAAAAAAAAAGGAGAAAGAAAGAAGAGACGTTTACTACTACGTAAAGGAGAACGGAAAGGAAAAGGAGAATGACGACGAACATTGCCGCCATTTTTAACGTCGACCCTATTCCTATCTAACGAAAGAGACCACCTTCTCTCACAAGTAGAACGTTTTACGATCTTTGTCGTTCCATAACGCAAAACATCGCATATCGCATACTGATTTCATCGTCGCTTCCGGTTACATGACTCCTCTTCTAAGAAAAATACTCGAGCGCGTTCGTAGTTCTCTTTGAAATTCGGATTTAGACGGGGGTGGGGTGTGGGGGCTGAGGGCTTTGGGTTGGGTTGGGTTGGGTTGGGTTTGAAAGTCGAGTTAGAAAAAGTTTTTTATAGGAAAAAAACGGGTTGCATAAATGTGGAACACGAGATAGTTCAATAATAACGTACCTTTGAATAGACAGGAGGAACTTTTTCGTGCTTATAAATCTAAAGAAGTCGACCACCAAGGTGCGTGCGTGCAGACAGTCGTGGCAACGATAAGTCGAGCAACAACACATCTCGATTTATGTACTTTTATCATCAGATTTGTAACTTTTATTTCTTTTACCAAAAGTACTCTGGCTGGTGTATTCGGAAAAAAAGGAGTTTATTTATCCTTCCATTCCAGCGAATGTAAATCGATTATTTATTATTTTTGTTTGGAATTAAATACTTCAAAAATCCCACTTTGCTACGTTTATTATTTTTGTAAGAAATTAATTCGGTGCATTTTGAAAAGAAATTTTACACCAGCTTCTTTGGTTCTTTATATTTAACGTCATATCGATCATCGATGATAATAATAATGATAATAATAATTAAGTTAATCATTTATGTACGCATATACCATTAGCAAGAGATTACTAGTTTTAACTTGAAACGCTTAGAACGTAACCCAATTATTTTCTTTTTTTATAACAAATAAAAAATTCTATAATCTCTCTCTGTTATAATCTTCAATTCTTAGTAATAGCTAACAACTATATACGCGAAACAAGATAGCGTAATCGCATTCTCGTGGTAGTAGTACCACACAAGTACCTTCGAACAGGTATCATAAATCCTTGGATCAGTCGACGTATGAGTCTCCATTACTTTGCGTGGACACTGTACACGAAACAAATATGACGGGAATATCACCGAGATACGTTATACCTTCCTACCTACTACTATATATCGAGAAAAGCTTCAAAATTATTACTTGCCTCGTGATTACCTACTGTGTACCTAAATCGAATCTAGTAAAAAATTAAAGAAAATAAATCTTTTCTATACAAGTATAATAATTTCGTCGTTTGATGTTATACCAATAATCGACGATTAATTGTTCAATCATTTTGACAAAAAAAAACACACGCACACAAAAATCAGAGCATGTCAAAAAAATATAAAAACAATTAGTCTAAATAGAAAATAAAATAAAATAAATATCCAACAAATATTACAACTTCTCGTTATTTATATATTTAAAAAGAAAAATAATATTAATAAATTAATGAAACGCGAGATGTGAAAGATGACTGTTATCGAGAAAAGAAAAAAGAACATTGTTATTTTGGAAGATGATAATAGTAAACGAATAGGAGAAGGGAAGGGTAGGGTTGGACGGTTAAAGGTATCATCTAAACCTCGAATAAAACCAACAAGCGTATGGGAGGAGGAGTGTTTCTAGCTCGACGGATTAATGATTAGAATTCCTAGGATCGTTAGCGTCGCACGAATGGCGCGTCGTTTCGATGTGATTACGGTCATTCGATGCGAATATCGGCTTCGGTGAACGACCCAATCGTCGTCGTCGTCGGCATCCTCGTCGTCATCGTCGTCGTCGTCGTCGTACCTACGTATTATACGTATACTGGATCACAGAAACGTTTTCCTGCCTTGGAAGATCGTTATGAGCCACGGAGTTTCATCGTCCACCACCCCTTATAGTCACTTTCTTCTTATCGATCCGTTCCACCCTGTGTATTCTATGTGCACGACACTACCATTATTCGATCGTTTCGCGTTAGTGAGTCATGAGCCTTCGTGTTCTCTAAATTAACTCCCACAAGCGAGTAATAAACTAAGAAATTGTATGTCCTTTACTCAAACCGATTACTTACACACCGATATTACAAATTTAATATCTCTTACAAAATTTATTTCATTTTCGTTACGATCAAATTTTGATAGGAGGGTGGGAGGGTGGAACGACGATTTAACGTTTCATCGTAACAACTAAGTTTTTACCTTGTGACAATATGTTTCTTGTTCTTTTTTTCTTTTGGATTATTTCGTTACTTTTTTTTTCTTTCTTTTTTTGGATCGCAAATTAAATTTATATGATTAGTAAGTAAAAGAAAACGAGAGAAATATTTTGGACGATCTAATTAGAATTAAAATTCGTCTATCCTAAATATTCGTTTTTTGAAACGAATGGGATCTATGATTAGTATAAAAAATAAGATAAACGTAAATAATAATCTATGGCGATAATTCATAATTCATAAATCCACTATATATAAAGATCTATTCACGTTAAATAGTATCATACTTGTGGAGATCTGAAACTAATCCATTGTTGTTTAGTACGTTAAAAAAGAAAAAAAAAGAAAGAAATAAAAGTCCGAACCAGAGCATCACCTCTTTCTCGGTGTAGGTCGTCGAGTGGTTGTTGCAATTTTAAACAGAGTAAAAATCTTTTTCCCCTTTTCCTTTGGTCGAATATAACAACAAAAGTGACAATGTCTCTAGAATTTTTCGTCGTAACCGGGGTTTCTGTGGATACTGGAAGGAAAATTGTTTTACGAAAAAATAAAAAGAAAAACAAAAAGAAAAAAAAAATAAAGAAAACAGGGGAACGAAAAAAGAAAAAAAAAAAGGCGGAGCGGAAAAAAAGTGGAACCTTGTTTTCGGGTTGGTTTTCGCGTCGCCAGATATCGTAATGATGGTTGCTACGCATGAATGGAAAGGAAGTCGGTATTTCGACGGGTGCATGGAAAAAGTAAACGAAACCGGTAGCAGCAGCGTTAGGACCGAGAGGAGCTACCTGCTAAAGAGAGTTTTAGATAGAGAAAGAGAGAAAAGAAAAGAAAAGGAAAATCAGACAGAGAAGGTAGAAAAAGATAGATAGATAGATAGAAAGAGATAGAAACGAATGGGTTAGTGGGGAAAGGGACGTGGTGGAGGAGTTAAAACGAGTTGAAGACTGAGAGAGAGAGAGAGAGAGAGAAATACGCGAGCTGAGAGGAGAGAAGAGTTTTGGAAGGGTGCGGGGGTGGTGGTATAAAAGCGAGTAGTGGAAGTCCGGACTGGCTGAAAGGAGCGATGCGGGATTACGAAAGGATTTATTTGAGATTTTCTACTGCTGCTGCTGCTGCTGCTGTTGCTGTTGCTGTTGCTACTACCTTCGTCGACGACGTCGTCGTCGTCCTCGTCCTCGTCCTCGTCCTTGTCCTCATCCTCGTCCTCGTCGTAGTTGATACTGCTGCTACTACTGCATCTCGCTGGATCGGTGTTGTACAAATAACAAAAAAAGAATGCGAAAGAGGAGAGAGAAAGAGAGAGAGAGACAGAGAGAAAAGGATAAGTGATGGAGTAGAAGAGTTGGGGGGGGGGAGGGGAGGGGAGGGAAAGAAGATAACTCTCGTAGTCACGAGGACGAGCAATAAAATTATACCAAAACTACTGCTGTATCGAGTCCAACTCTTTCTCTCTCTTTTTTTTCTTTTTTATCTTTTTCTATTTACTTCCTCCTCCCTTCGTATTTGCTAACACGCAAATCGGGTTAGTTTCGTTGATACTTCTTGTCATTTTCGTAGAAAAGATTTCTTTCGTTGATGGTAAAAGTTGACCAAATTTATAATACGATTTTACTATACTTCACGTATTCACTTATCGAGCTAAGGAAATAATACGAGGCTCAATCCCTCCCCCCTCCCCCCACCCACCGTTCTCCTATTTTCGAGGGTTTTTTCTTTTATTTTCTTTTTGTTTTTTTATTCTTTCGACGACTTATCGCGTTTTGCGCTTACGCTAGGAAGCACCTGCTGAGTCAGCGATGAATCATTTTTGATGAAACACCGTTCGTTGGTGTGTCTTGCGATTATTTCGATGAGATTGAAAACGGCGGCTCGAAAAGGAATGAGTTTTAATTTAATTTGTACGTTGATTTTTTCATTTTTAATGTGGTACTCCTTTTTTTTTTTTTTATCTTTTCTATTTCGTCTTCCCCTTCGTACAAATTGGATAGCTGGAAATTGCGAGAACAATTTAGATACGCGAAACATTGAATATTCGTTTTCGTTTTCGTTCATTCGTTTGAGATTTTTAAAAAATAAATATCAAATGAAAGCGGTCAAATTCGATCCTCCTTTAATCGATGAATTACGTCCGTCAATTCTGACAATACCGAACGACGTTTTATACCCTTCGTTAAAATCTTGCAAATGAAAGTTTTCGTGTCATCTCGAAAAAAAAATTCTTACCGATTTATCGTCTTCCCACTTTAGTAAAGATAAAACGTCCTTCTTCTTCTTCCTGTGCATCGATTTGAAGGCCGCAATTAGTTTCGTTTCTTGCTCCGTACCCTTACCATCTTTTTCTCTTTTATTTTTCTTCTTCTTCTTCTTCTTCTTCTTCTTCCTTTTTCCGACCTTTCTTCTTAAGGATCGGTCGCTCATTCTCGGCGTACAAAAGACGATCTCATGGAATATCGAAAGAAAATGATTCTCTTCTTCAACGAAGTAATAAGGAGAATTCGCTATTCGTCACGTTGCACACTCTGTAAGAAAAATCACGCAAAAAAAAAAAGAAAAAAAACAAAAAGAATAAAAAACGTCAATGAACTATTTTTTATTCAGTAACGATCAAAATGATCTCTCTTCTTTCTCTCTCTCTCATATTCAATCATTGTACGTGTGTGTATGAGTGTGTATGTGTATTTACGTGTCTAGATGCGTCTTGGAATTTATATAACGTACGCTAACTTTCCCAGCGAATACAATTATTTTCCGGGTGTGTCGGAACACCGCGAAGTGGATTACGCATTGAAATGAAAATCCATTTCGACCCAAGGCAACGGTAGATTATTTAGCTTCCAGTAGTAGTAGTAGTAATAGTAGTCGCGGAACGGTTTTCGTCGAGAGAAAATGCTCGTGCTCATGGATGATAGAGAGAAAGAGAGAGAGAGAGAGAGAGAGAGAGAGAGAAAGAGAATGAGAGAAGAGGGAAGAAAAAAAAGAGAGAGATTTATAGTCGCGAGAAATGGAGGGTGGTCGTTAATATTCATATATTTTCGTTGTGCCGGCGTTTCGCGCATAAAAAATAATTCCTCATCGATGAGCTAGTAGCTCTCTTATTTTCTATCTCCTATCTCTCTTGATTACTTACTACGGTATATGCCAAGGTTATAATCGCATCGCTAAAAATTTCATGGGAATTCAATCGAGTTTGGTGAAAATTAAAGTCTTCTCCTTCCCCATTTATGTTGGCTTCGTTATAACTAATTAAAATAAAATTAAAAAAAAAAAAGAGAAGAAGAAGACCGGAGATCGATTAAAACGATTATCGAATGGAATAAAATGATTTAAAAAAAAAAAAAAAAGAGAAAGAATAAAATGTTCATAATAGATTAGCAAACGATCGAATGAAATAACATAAAGTATATATACGCATATTATGTTTAGGGGTATCCTTAATGCAGAATAAATACGTTCTCTTTTAGGTTACCTACTCGAACGTTAAATGATATTACAAGGAACGACACGAAGTCGGCTTGGTTAGACGAAAGCGAAGGCGTATTAACGAAGAAGCTTAGGACTTTGGGAGCGTAGGAAGTTCGAAACAACGATTATTATTCGCCCACCAAGATGTATATTACTTTGGGAGACCTTACAAAGTGTCGGTGGGTGTCGGTGTGCTAATAAAACTGGTGCAGCTGCAAACCCGGTTCCCCGTAAACACAACGGTACTGTACTACATATTGTCACCGTGGCAATTAATAATCATTAGGTTAGGCGGCCGCTTAGCGTGCATATTAAAGTACCCTCCACAACGTAGGCAATCTATCTGCTTATGAATCTCCGGAGGCGTAGAAATGAGAATATAACGTCCTTAATTCCGTTGTCGGTTGTAGTAAACGTTACGAGAGACACGTATGTGTATAGTATGTATGGGGGAGGAAGGGGTGTTTGCTGATGTCGGTGTCGGTGTCGATGTCGATGTCGGTGTCGGTGATGATGGTGGTGGTGGTGGTGGTGGTGGTGGTGGTTGTTCGTTTTTGTTCAACGACTAGAAACGACAACGATGGCGCCGACCTATGTTTCTCTCTTTATTTCTTTCCTTTTCTAACGATCGATTAATTGCCACGCGAGCTATTGTAGTCGCCACTTTAAACTCCTTTCGTCGACTCTGTTTATCGATAATCCTTCGCATTTCCATATCGGTCACTATATTTTTACGATCTAACTTACGTATGCATATAACCGACGTTTTTACCTTCTAACTATAGACGAGTTAACTCCCCTCCCCCATTCCCCCTTTCTCTATAAAACACCATGTAACTTTTAAATTATATACACGTGTATATATGCATGTCTAGATATTTCTGATCTTTTTTTTTCTTTTTTTTTTTTTTTTTTTTCGTTTTTAATTTAATTGCTATAAAATTATTTATCAGTTCGAAACAAATTTTGATCTCGTCAAACTCTCGCGGCATGTTTCTTTTTTTTTTGTCGATGAGAAATATTTTTGGCCCTTTTTATTAAGCGCAAAAATATCATCGGGAACAATTGTGCGATATTTTTTTCGGGGCGGGATAGGGGGAAGCCTGAGGAGAAGGTTTGTTTTATAATTAAAACGTTCATTTTTTATAATAGTAACATATTTTATACGCGGCGAAGAAAAAAGGATCATTTAACTTTTTCGAAAGCTGAAAAACAAAATTTCGGATTACATTTGACGAACGTAGTTTAGTAGAGTTGTCTATTGTAACTTCGTTAGCATTGGTTCGTTAGAAGGATACATTTCACGCTGAATCTATAAAAGATTATTCTAACGATCGATTAATTTTATCTACGTTAAACTTCTTTTTAATCGCTACTTTAAATTCATTTCGTTGTGACTCTGTTTATCGCTAATCCCATCTCATTTCCATATCGGCGGTTTTCTGTTTTTTTTTTTTTTTTTATTATATTTTTACAATCGAATTTACATATGCATCAAGTATAATACTAGTTAGTATATGACGTGTCATATAGTTTTGTCATACAAATACCTATATAAACGAGAGTTAAACGTAGATTCAAAAAAAAACAAACGTGTATACGCGTCTAATTTATGTTAATTGAATATTTTTTTTGTTTTCGGAAGGACGGATTTGGCAAAAAAATCGTCTAAGTTAGTTATTCGTGCCAGTTAACCTTTTACTTCGTCGTTCGATTATGAAGAAACATTTGCCAGAATCGGATCGTAGATCGGTTACGGTAACTCGGTAATCGCATCTGTGCTTTGCGACACGTCGACTGTACGACTGTAATTCAACTCTCTGTGACACACTTGTTCCCGATATATAACGCTCGGTCAGGTTGGTTCCACAGTGGTAGGAAAGTAACGTTAGCGAACTATATTGCGTCAGAAAGTTCTCCTATGCGTGTGTAAAATGAAAGGAAAGAGATTAGAAATAAGATATTCTTTATATACCTATCTATCTATCTATCTATCTATCTCACTATCTTCTTTCTTTTTTTTTCTCTCTCTTTTCTTTTTTATTTCTTTTGACCTCTCAATTAAGAATCCACTTCAATTTCCAGCTTCGCCAGTTACCAAGAGAATCGGATTAATTAAAAGAGCAAATTATTCAAATAATAGGAGAGCCTTAAGTTCTTGAAAAAAAAAAATAAAAAGAAGAAGAAGAAGAAGGGAAAAAAAGAAAAATGGCAGAGAGAAGAGTAAAAGAAAAATTAAAAAGGAAAGAAAAAGGCCTCCGTCTAACTCCTCCGCCGCCACCTCCTCCCCCACCTCCTCCTTCTCCTTCTCCAACGTAGGTAATAGTAGTAGATTCATAAAGGCTTAACAGCAGCAAGGCTTTCGTTTTCTCTCCCTTCTTCTATTTTACTCTTTACCCCTCTCAGGTTGATTCTATTCGGTCGGTGGTGAATAGGCGAGGCAGATAATGGAATACTCCGATAATGGTCGTTCCGATAATCGAGATTCTAGCGTATTTCCCAACGGCAGGAAGGCGAGTGTGTTCAGGGAACTCGCGTGCAAGCACGAACTCACGTGGACACCCTCTCTCGCTTGCGTTTTATACGACTCGTTAGGCGCCGGGGTGGCTGTTGTCCGTGTAGCGCGGAAGTCGTCTCTTTCTTTCTCTTTCTATTCTACTACTATTATATACTCTCTTCGTATTCTCGCATATATGTATATACACGTATATATCCTATGTGTAACGCACGTTGTCGGTAAGGACCTATCAACGATAGTAATACTAATAGAAAGAGAAAGATAGTAACTCGTGGAGGTCGCGGACTCGTGAAACCGAGAGCTGCAAATTACGCAGAAGTGGAATAAGAGGGTGAGGAGGAGGAGGAGGAGGGAGAGACGGAGGGTGATTGGTGGCGTAATCGTTCTAGAACCGTAAGAACGTACTCGGTCGAAGATAATCGAACGGCGGCCAGAACGACGCCGGGCGTCGCGACGCTCAGCTGATGCCCTCCGCTTCCTGGCGGTCGCGCGAGCTGGTGCATTGCTCGGCTTATCGGGAGGTGGAGAAAAAGGTGGTGGTGGTGGTGGGTGGTTGGATGGACGCGCGAGGTCGAAGCAAAAGAGAGAGAGAATGAGTGGTGAGGAGAGGAGAGGAGAGGGTGGTGGTGGTGGCGAATCGGTGATGGAAGGGAGAGCTTGGTTTGGTGGTAAAGTTAGAGGGGTAACGGGGGGGCAATAGTCGGAGCGGCGCCGCGACTCCCGTGACGTCTGTCGGCGCGTCGGCCAATCAATAGCATTCCCATGGCAACCACAGATAACATCGGACACACACCGTGGCAAGCGAGCACGCCGCCTTTCGGCCACTCGGTACTTCCTTCCACCGATGCCTCCGCCGAAAGACCGACAGCTACCTACCTACCTACCTACCACCCTAAACCCCAAAGTGAGAAAGAAGGAGAGAGAGAGAGAAGGAGACCACCACCACTACTACCACCATCAACCCAGATTTGGAGTGCTAGAAAGGAAGCAAAAGAAAATCAAAATGAGAGAAAGAGAAAGAAAGAACGCTATGGCTCCTCCGACGAAAAGATTCCCCCCCCCATCCCTACCCTCCTCTCGAAACCATCGAAAACCCCGCCAACACACACTCAACGTCCTATACGGATACATACAACTAGTGTTAGACCCTACTGGCAAATTCACCTACACTCGCATAACTTTTCGAATCATTCGCGTTCCCCAGCAGCACCAGCACCAGCAACCATCTACCTAGTCCTCGAGGACTCTCACTCCAACCTTTATTTTTCTCTCTTTCTAGATCGGTCCTCTTCGACTTCTCAGCCACTCTACTAACGTCTCGTCACCTCGAAACCCTTCCCCACCCTCCTCTTCTATCTACCTCTTTCTCTCTTTCGGTTTCCTCTTTTAAATGAACTCCGACGTCACGTCCGACTAACCGGCGTATCACCCGACGACCTTTTTCCTTTCGAATCCACCTTATTCTCTTTTTTTCTCTCTCTCTCTCTCTCTTTCCCTTTGAATCCTTACCAGGCGATCGCAAAGTTATTCTTCTTCTTCTTCTTTCTTTTTTTCTTTTTCCTCATTCTCTCCTTTTACCTTCTCCTATTGCCTTTTTCGAAAATCTCCGAACGACTTTGAATCTTTTCGTTTATCTCCCGTAACGCATGAACGAATGCGAGTAAATCTTTTAAGTTAGCAACGCCACGTGATCAACTATTTTTCAGTTTCATTTGAAAAGGACCGAAAACTTTCCTGTTTTAGTTAGAGTTTTTAAATCTGGCTACGTTTCTGCAGTACAGTTTTTTGACGACTCTCTATGCGTATATGTGTAGATATCCTGTTTACGGTATTTATATATGTACATTTATATATATCTCTTCTTTCCCTTTGGTCGAAGAAATTGTCTAACCTTTCCCTTTTTCTCTCTATTATTTCTATCGCAGCATATTTTGACGTCGCGTTTCCGTCCCAAGAACCAAGAATAAATCCTGTTTCCTGTATAGGAAACGTATGAGAGAAAAAAGGAATAACACGTTGAAAGGAGAGGGTATATGTAGAATGGTTCTACTTGGTAAAAAGAAAACGATACTCTAACGTTATCCGTAAGTCGTTCTACGAAGAGAAAAATCTAACCGAAAGTATGTTCCCTATTTTCCCATTCCTTTCCTTCTAAATCCATGTCGTTGTCGATGTTATCGATATATCGATAAAGTTTACTCGTCTAGAGTGCATGGTCTCGTAAAGCTTCACTATTTCAAAGAGGAATATGAAAAAGAAGCCGATGAGTGTCGCCAGAGGAATAAGATTTGTATCGTTTTCTTTCAAACGAATATCTTATCCATGTTTATATAATTCAATTTCATACTCCATCCGGTTACACATGCATACACCATTGGCCAGAAGTTTCTTCGAATAACTTATTGATCTCGATAAGAATCCAATAAATCAATAGATTATTATTTGGTTTACTTCCAAAACATACATTTTGTTCTTACCAAAATTCTCTTCCTATGAATTTAACGATTGTGCTAAACTTAAAAGAGCTATAATTTAATTACTATCAATGTCAAAATAATACATGTATTTCAATGGAAAAAGGAAGGTATGTAGATGAAGAAGGATAAGGAAGAGTAGAAGAAGAGTATACGTCTAATCTCTATTGGCCGAAAGCACAAGTGGTATTCTCGATTGGATAACAAACCCTTCTGAAGGAGTCGCGCGATTCTAATCGATCCCGATCGTTGAGAATATTCTCGATTCGCCTCTCGAGATTATTCCATTCGTGCATAAGGATCAGAGTCTCCGATTTTAACTCGGAAAATTGCCCTAATCTAGTCGTTGCTTAATCGTGCGTATAATATCATATTTCTTTAAAAAGGGGAAGCCAAATTGCCAAATCGTTGGAGATGCACGAACAACCTGTGCCCCATGTTTTTCTACATCCTAGAAACAGCCTCTGAATATTTTCTTACAAATCCAAGAATCAGTGATAAATCTATCTTACAAAAAGTTACTGATGAAAGACACAAAAAAAGAATGAAGAGAAATGGAGGGTGACTCGTTTAAAAAAAAAAAAATGTTAGAATTCCGTGAAAGTCCATACCACCACGTCACCGAATCCTCTGAACATTCGTATATTTCTGGCAATCGTAGCTAACGTTTAGTAAAAGGAATAGTAACAATAGTAATAGTAGTAGTAGTAGAAGTAGTAGAAGTAGTAGGTGGTAGGTAGGGACAAGAACAGGTATGGGAGTTAAAAGCGAGTAGCCGGTTCGTAAAGTGGTTTTCGTGTTTTCGTGCGAGGACAGTAAAGCGGAAAGCGTAGCGAAGAAGTGGAAAGGGTTGAGAAGGGAGTGGAAGAAGGGCGGTGTGATTTAACGAGATGTTTTCGTGAATTGTGCCGGTGCGGTGGTAACTAATAATTCGATTTTACGAGCGGTCGCGTCGAGCTTTCTCCCTCCCGTTTCTATCTCTGTCTCTTTCTCAACCCTCTCAAGCGTGGCAGATATTTCTGTCTCTCTCCCTCTCTCTCTCTCTCTCTCTCTTTCTATCTGCTATCTTCTATCTCTGTCTGACTGGAGTCGTCCTCTTAGCGACAGCCAGCCGGAAAGCGTCGTGGCGCCGCTCGGACTGGAGCCCCATTCCCACGTTTTGTGCGTTGCTACTGTGCGAGGAAACACCAAAGCTTCTCTCTCTTCTCTCTCCTAGCATCCTACGAGCTTTCGTGCCGGCCGATCAGCTGGTGGAGAACGTCAAGAGTACAGAGTGGTGCCTGGACGTCGTCCAACCAGGTTACTGCCACCACTACCACCACCATCACCACCACCACCATCGAATGCTTTCGCGTTTTCGACCTACGGTAACCCATCGTCCCATCCTCCTACTACTCTTACTCCTATTTCTACTCCTCCTCCTCCTCCTCCTCCTCTTCTTCTTTATCCTCCATTCCCTCTTCTCCAACATCGTTCCATCGCGGAGTTACAACGCTCGTAAACTCCTGACCCGTCGATTCGAAAGTCGGTCGTTGTCGAGGACACTGACACGATAAATAAATTTCGACCGAGAGTTTCCTTTTTTCCCCAATACCAAGACTGATATACTACTTCACCCTTCAAGAAAAAGAAATGAAAGAAATACTAAAGAAAGAGACAACGAGTAAATAGAAAATGTCAATCTTCCTCTCTCTCTCTCTCTCTCTCTCTCTCTCTCTCTCTCTCACTCGCTTATTTTAAACATCCATAAGATTATCTTATTTCTATTACGATCAAATAAAATGATAATTTTATTACGATACTTTTTAATATAATATCAAACGATTTGATAAAAGTCACTGGGATATTCCGAACGCATAGTACGTGTATACACATATAGTAGTAGATATAGTTTTAAAGTTCGCTAGTCTTCATACGTTATCCATCCGAGTCTGGCATTTTACAACAAGCTTACGGAAAGGAAAATAGAAAGAAAGAAAGAAAGATAAAAGGGGAAAAAAAAGGAAAGAATGATTGGTAGGAAAAGGTGTGCGAAAGGAGTAAAAGTAAAAGAGAAAGAGAAGAACGTAGTAGCATCTTATCTCTCGCGTCGAAAGTCGTTCCGAGGTAAACCTCTCCTTGGGAGAATTCCAGAATAAACAAAAATGGAGGCTCAGCCTGCTTTATATCCCGGGTAAAGTCTGACGGGAAAAAGAATCCAAGAAACGTGAACAAGCTCGTAAATCAAATGTGTCTGCACTCGGTATACGAGAGTCGAATCCGTAAACCTTACGCCCCTTTAATCCCGCATCCATTATTGGTATGTCACGAATAAGAGGGTTCCTCTCCATCACCATCTCGCCATCGTCTTCTCGCAGCTGGATAAAGGGTGAGCTTTCTCTCTCTCTCTCATCGTCGTCAGGGGAGGGAGGGTGGGCGGACAGGGGATTTGAGTTGCGCCTGAGTCAGGGGGGGGGCTGTTTTCTCTCCTTCGTTCGCGGTCATGCATTATTTCCCTGGCGTGGCACGCGATGTGGATGGCTCCGGGCATTCCAAACGTTTGATTGAAAATTTCTTCAGACTCTGGAATGGTATGTGCGATGAGCTTCGCCCCTGGTACGCCGAGACCGACGCTTTTATTCGCGGAAAGCTTGAAATCGCGAGAGAAGAAAAAGAGGAATAGGAGAAGGAAAAGAAAAGGTGGAGAGGAACGCTGGGATAAAGAAAATGACTCGGCTCTCTCTAGTGTCATCCATTTCGAGGACAACCTTTCACAATCTTTTCCTTCTTCTTCTTCCATCGTCCTTTTACCTATCTTTCTTGGGATCCTTGAATCCTTTTAAATGATAAGTCACCGCGAAGTATGAAATTATTCTTCAAGTCTGATAAAATCCTTAACCGCGGATTTCTATTTTGTCTTGGCAATTCGTAAAATCTCGAGAAATATTCCACTTGTTTTACTTTTTTCTTTCTTTCTTTCTGTTTCCACTTTGATTCAAGTTCGAAGCTACGAAGCAAAGCGTCTTTTGCTCATCGATGAAAGAGAGAGAGAGAGAGAGAGAGAGAGAGAACAAGAGAGTGTAAGACCAAGAGTTAGATCCTCTATCTTTCTTTCCCCTTTTTCAACGAAACTTAACTCAAAGAGTTACATGAAAAGTTACAGACGTTAAAAAGAAAATACAGAGAGAGTATGAAAGAGGGAAGAAAAAGTAAGGAAGTTTTAACATAGACCTGGTGTTGGTAACGCTTCTAACAGTATGATGTAGAGAAACTGCAGAAATTACCGGCAATTACATGGACGATTTATTAACTTTGAAAAGTAGCTATCTCGTAGTGCAGGCTAGCGAAACGAGGCGAACGAATAACCGAGGCCCCATTCTCTTTCTCTTTCTCTCTTTCACTTTCAAACGGAGTAAGTACGCGTCGAAATATTGTAATGAATGCGAAATAACGAGCCACCGAGCGAGGAGAAACGAAAAGCGAAGTGAGAGGGATGGGAAAGAGAAGGGTGGAGGGGTAGGGGGTAAGTGCAGGGGGGTGGGGGTAGAGAGAAGAGATATCGTCTGCAATTACGCGAATTAAAAAATTAACCGACGCTTTAGCCAGTAGCTCACGGAGAATCCATAACTGCGATAAATCGTCCTACCACGGATTTTCGTGTCATTATAATATTAATTATTATCGCTCAGAGTACCGTGAAAGTTGTCGCGCAAATATTAATTAATTAAACTGTACCCAAGTAACGCAGACGCTTTTCCAGCTAAAAACGAATTACCTGAATAAAATCTAACAGCCTTGTGTCCCTACTTCTCTCTCTTTTTTTTCTCTCTTTTTATCTGATGTTTTAAGAATAATTAAAAAACAACAAATAAAATGATATCATAGTTTAGCGTATATAGAATTAACATAATTAGAACGCGATAGTAACGTATTAATTCCGTTTTTTTTTTTTATCGAACGAAATCGTAATTGGTATTCTCGTAAATAACGAAGAAAGTTGGTGGGAGGGGGGTATCCCTTGCGAACGATATGAGCATAGGATAGTAGGGGGGGGGGGGAAAGAAAAAAAGAAAAAAAAGAAAAAGTGTTCATTAATTAATTTACGAGACATTTTAGGCAGTTGGCAGTGCGCGTTTAATCATTATGATGTATATTAGTAGCGGCGTGGAACAGAATAATACCGATGATCATAAAGAGAGAGAGAGAGAGAGAGAGAGAGAGAGAGTAAGAGAGAACAGTCGATCAGGATAGGTGGGCGTTAATGGAAAATGAAATTGTGGCTCGAGTATTAGTAAGAGAATTTGGGATTATCCGCCGCTTAATGGAAACTCTATTAACGACGGGCATATTGTTTTCATCGACGAACCGAGTTGAGGATGTAAAAGGATCGCTTGATCTTTACTAAGTAAAATAGTTACGTCTAATCATTAGAAGCAGATTCTTCTTCTTCTTCTTCATTTTATTCTATGTTGTAATTCGTGACGCCAATGCTGATCATTCGAATGGTCTTGATTAATTTGAAAAGAAAATTATCGAACTTTGATTGGGGAATCCCTTACTTCGAAAAGTGTCGATTCCTTCGAAAGAAAGAAAAAAAGAGAAAGAGAGATAAAAAGAGAGAGAGAGTGAGAGAAAGAGAAAGACATTTTAGTTAGTTTTCGTATTGGCAAAACTAAAGTTCAAGTAAGAAAGTTCGAACGCTTATATTCGTTAGAAACGGTTAATTGCGACGTTGCGATAGTTCGAGGATGCATTTCCAAGAGTTTAAATGTCATCTGGATCGATCGGTCGTTAATCATTCGATTTAGAAGATATCCGTCAGCAGCATCGAAGAGTGAGTATATCGGCCGAGCTTTCGTTCCAGATCAAAAACTCACCCCTCTTTCTCCCGCCATCGGGGTTGGATTGAAAATTTTTTTTAATCGCCCGGCTACTTTACGCGAACGAAAAAGAAAAAAACAGAAAAAAAGGGGGATAAAAATGTATTTGCGAGACGGGGGAGATGGAGAGTGTTATATGGAAAAAAAAAAAAGAAAAAAGAAAAAATAGAGAAAAAAAAAAAAGAAACGGAGAAAAAAAGGAGAAGGGTTGGTTGGACGAAGGAGGTGATTGATGCTGGCGAAAAGTTAAAACGGCCCGCTTAAATCCGTTTACAGAAAATTAATGTTTCGCTTGCTCGATAACTCGACATAATACCTCTAGCTCTTTGCAAAAGCAATTTCTCTGTAGAAAAGTTCCTCTCTCTCTCTCTCTTTCTCTCTCTATGTTGATACCAATGCAGCTGGTACCGTACCAGTTGCGTGTTACTTTTGACACGACGTTCGTTATTCAAAGCAAGTAACACGTGCCTCCAAAATATCCTCCCGATCCTACTATGATCCTAGTTCTCTATTCTACGGTATTACGGTAAACAAGTTCCACTTTTGGAAGAAGCCAAACTACCACCACCCCTCTTTCCCTTTTTCTTTAACAAACGAGTCTTTAAAAACACTCACCATGTTTTTCTATTTTTCCTTGAAGAAAATCGATGTGTTTTCGTTCTCGTCTTTATTTGTGCTATAAAATGCACTTGAAATGTGTATACCGTTATCTGTGATCTATCGAGTATAGTAAAATATTTCTTTTTCATTTAATTAATCTTTCGACGACGTAATCGTGTTGATATATTCTTTTTTTTTTTTTTTTTTCTTTTAATATTTCTTAGTCGATCACACGAATGGAGGGATTAATCTTTTCCTGCTGTTATGATTTCATAATGAATGAATTTTATCCGTCGTTAAGGTTCTGCTTTTCTTTCTACAATAATGATCGTCGTTATCCGTTTTTATCTTGCCCTGTACTTTGAAAACCAATGTTCCGTTAATCGTGCTTTTCTATCGAATCTAATCTACGGATCAAATTTCCATTTTATAGCTTAACCATTGGCTACTTGTAAAATCATATTGTACCGAGTTAATGTATGTTATTTTATCTTCTTTCATATTGTAACTGGACAATTAATATATTTCATGGCTTAGCTGGTTATTTCATAAAATAACGGACTTCACATTTTAACAGTAACATATATACATATATGCTTAAAATATTAAAATTTCATTCTCTAAATTTTCTATATAAACATTTTAATAATCTTACTATATAACACGTATGCTTATTTTATTGATAAAATTTGATATTTAATATGCATACACATTTACATACATATCTGAAATATTAAAATTTCATTACCCGGTGAAATAATTTCGAAAACTAACTCTTCAACTAGAAACACACTTGATTAATACGGAAAACATCGACTGTATAACGTTTTTTACTAAAAATTTTTAAACGGTTTAACCTTTCTAAACAAATTTTCTTATCGTCGATAATTAGAGAAAATAATATATAAAAGGAGATCAAGTATATGAACAACGACTTGCTGTTTTTAGATAACGCTTTTGGCATAATTATGATTGACTTACATTGATTGCGATTATCACTGTTTTCCAATAAGAAAATAGTTCAGTGATCGTCCAATGTAATGCCTTGATATTTCCATACTCCTTACCAATCTTCTTCGAATGCTGAAAAATGTAAAAACGGTATTAAAAAAAGTATCAAATTTATTTCGCATATACACGTGCGTGTTTTATTACTGTGCAAATGATGTGCATATGTGTATGTGTGTGTATGTACTGTTGGCAAGTGATGTATATGTATATACATTTATTAATTAGAAAATCGTTAAAAAATAGGATAGAAAACATTGTATCTAATGTAAATGAGTCAAAAAAATGTATAATACGTACGGTAGGAACAATTCTAAACACGTCACGTTGGTAACCGAGAGGAATAATGATTGAGAACGGTAGAGGTGTGTAAGAGGTCAAGTTTATCGAAAGAACAATTTTTTGATCATTTAATGTTTTGTTTATACGTATATACATACATATCTCACTCCTCAGCCAGTATTTATATTCGAATGTTTTTTTTATTCCATTAAACATTTCGTCGTCGAGTTATAACCTTCGTGTACGTTCGCTGTTCGTCGATTGTATTCGTAACTTTGTTCGTAATTTATTGTCAGTCTTATTCGACGCGTCGAGATGTATACATATGATATTAGAAAAGTGTCAAATTTATTTCGCGTATACGCGCGCGCGCGTGTGTTTTTGTGTATGGGTGTGTGTGTGTGTGTGTTTTATTGCTGTGCAAATGATATGGATAGCTGCGTAGGTGTGTCTACTGTTGGTAAGTAATATACCTACATATATGTGCGTACGTGTATATGTCAGCGTTGCAACTAAATATTTCACGAATTTTACGAACTAAAAGTTAATATATCTTATCTTTTCTTTTTTTGTATTAATAATCGAATATACACGTTTAAAAAAGTCGCACGTTCCTTCGTAGATTTCGTGAGTAATAATAATAATATACAGATAATTCCATTAGAAGCGTTTTGACATAGTTATCGCAGTAAGAAATATGTTAGCCCGTCTTCGCCGACTATATTTCTTGTCTACGAAGATGAATATAGTATCATAATCGTGATGTTTCTTGGCTTAAATTATCTAGCTTATCGTAGGGTTAACTTAATAGGTGTATATATATACATGTATAAATAGAGTTACGTAAGGTAGTATACGTACTTGTAATTATCTTCGAACGTAACGCTCGTATATCACGTGGAGGAAGTGAATTTGTTTTATTATATCGTTTTACTTCAACCTATCTGAATCGTTTAAAAAAAAAGAGAAAAAAATAAAAAAAAAGAAACTTTCGACGATTGTAACACAACAGTTGCACGCTAAACTATACTTATAAACCTATTCTTAAAATTTATTCTCAGCCTACTTATTTTTATGTTGTATCAATCTTAGAATATCGAACTTTCTCTTTGGCTCGTTTAAATACGCAACTGATAATAATTAGTAATGATAAGAAAAAAAAAGAAATAGCTAAAAAATGGGTTCCAACGTAAGAGGGAGGGGGGGGGCCGTTCGATGCCTTTTAGTTACCGAACAAATCCCGACGACCAAGAATTCATTAAAGTGTAACGACGGCACCTCAACGTCATTACAAACTTCACTCGACTACTTCGTAATGGTTACATCGTCCACTAGACAAATTCTCAGACGCGTAACGACCGTCCCGATGAGGCAATCCACTCCGAACTTTGAAACTTGTCCCCTTCTAGTGCTGTTATATCAACGGAAGTCTTAATTCCTATCCGACTATACGTATATACATACGTCCAGAGTATTCAACGGTGAATCTTTAAACGAAGGTCAAGCAATGAGTAAGGAATAAAAAAATGTAAAAAAAATGTCTATTTCTATACGACCACGCCCATATCAATGAGGTAAAATAAATATCTTTTAGTTAATCAAAAACAAAAAAATATATCTGAAGCTTGTCATTATCATCTAACTTTTTCCTATAAAAATATCTTGATTTACTTCGACGAATATAATAGGAGAAGTTACGATAAGAGTTTACAAGTAGACTGGGGTAGGAAAAAGATGAAGAAAGAAGGAAGGAAGGAAGGAAGGAAGGAAGTAAAGAAGAAAAAAAGAAAGAAGGGAGGAGTTCCATGAGGAAGAGAAGCCTATCTTCAATCGCAATCGATAGTGTAACCGGGCTCTGAAGTCTCTGGGCTTCGGTACGATATTTAAATGTCAGACACATAACACGCGTTCGCCACTACTACCATAGGGATAAAAGGGTGGTAAGAAGAAGGGCTCGGTATAGGTCGCTTCTATATACTATAACCTAACATTTCTACCTTACCCTTGTATTCCAAGTTTCGAGGAAACGACCCTTTCTCTTTCTTGCGTGTGTATTCGCACGTGCGTGTAAACGAACACATATATATATATATATTATGAGAATGTAAATAAGTATTACACGCATTTTCATGGTAGAGAATAGACGTATACATTGAAACGTTGTTAAACTTTGCCTTTCTACCATGTTGCTGGTAAGCATATAAGATTCTCTCTCTCTCTCTCTCTCTCTCTCTCTCTCTTTCATTTACGTTGCTAACACTCCTTTCCACGAAGTCTACATTCTCCTCCTCCTCGTCGTCGTCGTCGTCGTCGTCTTCGTCTTCGTCGTTGTATAGTCGGCACCTTTGCTGGTCATTTTGTATTCTAGGAGAATGTTGAAACTCGTGGAGTCAAGGGAGCAGCCTCCGCAAACGGACCGAAGCCAATTTTCCTCGGCTGGTTGCTGACTGACTTCTTGGCTGTATCCCTTTTGTACAAAATTCGCGCGCGGGAAACGACTCGCGTTAAGATCTTTACCGAGCAAACGTTATTAATCCGAGAACGGGCTTACTTTTCCACCTGAATAGCTTCCTTTCGACCTTACCGACTCGTGAAAAAGGTAAAAAAAAGATGAGAGAGAGGGAGGAGGAATACGATGAGGATAGAAAAGCTAGGAAACGAGTTGAGAGAAAAGGCCTTATGTATATATACACTTACGTATATACATACATATCGTTGATAGAAAATGTGTGTGTGTGTGTGTGTGTGTGTGTGAGAGAGAGAGAAAGGAAGAGGTCGAAAGGCGAACGAGAAGAAAATTCAATCGGATAAATAGGTGCAGGAGGAGAAGAAAAGTAAGAAAGTTTGGACTTTTTCTTTCTCTTTTTTCTTTCTGCGAAAATGAGAGAGAATGAGATGGGGGGAAAAAGAAAAGCGAGGTTAAGCTTACGCGATACGACGACGACGACGACGACAAGGAGCCATGGCAATGTTGCGGCCATTACGTATTCCCTGGGAGAGCCAAGCTGCTTTCGCGAGAAAAGGGCCAAACCCAATTTTCCTCGAGTGCGCGCGTCCCTTCTCTTCCCTTTGTGTTCGTCGCGCGAGAAACCTTCCCTGTTAAGATCTTTTTATGGAGCGCGAACGATATTAATCCCAGAATGGTGAAACCATATCTTGGATCTAGCCGTAGAATAAAAGCAGCAGAGCAGAGCAGAGCCCTTGTGCTTGCTGCTTTCCTTCTTCCTGGGCTTTTTTTTGTTCTTACCTTTGAAAAAGAAACTATGTCGTTACTACACGGTAAAGCAATTATTTTCTATTTTTCTTTTTCTTCGTTATTCGATACCATCGATTGCGTTTAAAACATTGTATCGTCTTTTCAAACTTTAACATTCTTTTAATTTTGTTCTTTTCTTTTCATTTTTGTTTGTTTTTTTTTTTTTACGATTATTTCGTTAAACATACCGTTTCATATGTAAGTAAATACGTGGCAACCGAGGAAAGAAAATAAACGAGCTTAGCGAGCTTCCGTAAGTAGGTAGATAGGCAGAAAGTTTATGGCTAATTTTGTCTAATTTATGGTAAGCCGTAGTCGCGGTTACGATTGAATAGGATCTTGTCACGCATTCGCTTCGACGATATTCCAACACCCTGTACACTCCCACATCCCCGTTATCCTCTCCTCCCCTTCACCCTTGTCGACAATCCCCGACCGATTAACGGGAAAGAGAGAAAGAGAGAGGAGGAGTCCACAAGCAACGTGCGCTCTCACGTTTCTGAATTTAGGGTTAACGAAATTCGTTTTCCGACCTAGCATAGCTGACTGCTGCTAGCTTTTACGATCGTCTTCGTAAATTTGGAAACGTCTTAGAACGAACGAACGAACGAACGAACGTAACCTACGTTCTTTACCGGTAATAGGATTATTAATTTGCATTTTGAAAGAGCTCAGAAATCGCTTCTTGGTAGAAAGTCAACGCGTTTCTCGAGTAGAGAAGCCTAAGCAAGCTAACTTGGCTAGAAAAGAACAAACAAAACAAAAAAAAATAAAATACGAGGATGCTACGATACTTCTTCGAAAAACCCCTCACTTCGATCTACAAGATTCATCCATCTTCGAGTGAAAAACTTGCCGGATGTATCCGTACGTTGTCGTCGCGAGTTTTCTATTAAAAAAGAGAAAAGAGAAAAGAAGAAATAGACAAGAAAACAAAAAGAAAAGAAATGAAAGGAAAGAGTTAGGTGGTGATGGTGGTGGTGGTGGTACTGTTAGTGGGTGAAGAATAACGGGGTTAGGGGGAAAGGGACGAAGTGGCGTTTTTCAGATAGAGAGAACGTAAAAACCGTTTGAAAGATAAGAGTCGTTCGAGAAGAAACTTTTCTTTTTCATTACCCGCTCGTATCTCCGAGTTCTCTCTCTCTCTCTCTCTCTCTTCGTTGTTGGAAAAACAACTTTTACATTTTAAAAAGTAGGTACGGTAGGTTAGAAATTGTACCGCTCCGAGCATTTAACAGCTTTAAACCCACTGCTAGCTAGTGTTGGTACTGTTCTGGTGCCACCGGTGCTATTTGTGCTGGTGCTGGCTGTTCTTTTTCTCGTTCGCGAAAATGACAAATTCATTCGAAAGTCTCCATAAACGTTTTCCCTTTGCGCCTATTCGAAAGAGAGAAAGAGAAAAAGAAACGTAGACGTAGCCCAAAGTACTCGTAATTTATTAAAAATGTCGTATAAACGGGAAATTTCTTCTCTTTCCTTACGTTTCTATATTCGATCGTAGTAGTATAGTCGTGTCAGTCTGCCATCTAACTTCTATTTCTTCTTCTCTTCATCTCTCTCTCTCTCTCTCTCTCTCTCTGTAAGTTCTACAATTTTCAAGGGTCTCATCTCCGAGTACGAGAGCAGGTGACTATAGAACGGGTGACTCGTTTACTACTCAACTCACTTTCTTTCGCTATTTACATTCGTTTCTCTCTATGCATGTAGTCAGCGCGTAAAACGATCGAGTATGCGAGGGAAAAAGGAATGATTCGAAGTAGGGATGGGTGGGTTGGTTGTGATGGTAGTGGTGGTGGTGGTGTTGATAAAGGAGGAGAAATAGAGATCGTGTAAAGAAGAAGAAGAAGAAGAAGAAGACGAAGAAAAAGAGAATGAGAGTGAAAGAAAGAGAGAATCGAGCTTGCTCGTATAAGAATCTAAAAAGACGAAGACGAAGAAGAAGAAGAAGAAGGAGACGAAACGACTCCCCTGGGTGTTTCCCAATCAGCCAGACTCCAGAAACTCAACCGTGAGCAACACCAACCACTATCCTCTAAAATGCCTTCCTCTCTTTCTTTCTATTTCGCGTATTTTCTACGTTTGCAGTTCTCTAGGAGGGTGCCCAACCCGCTAATGCGCGCACACAAAGAGGAAAAAATAAGATAGAAAGAGAGGAGAAGAAAGGGACACGTGTATACGCTATTAACAGTTTATATATAGAAAGAGACACATTTATATGTTGGTTGTATATATGTACATCTATACATATATTGCAAGAAACAGTATCTACCTACATAGATACCTTCCTAAACTCGCATACTAACGTGCTTTGCCATCTCGGACTCCATTAGTAATCTTTATGCGATCTGTTAACGCTTCGTACTAAGGCGAAAGGTCCTTCGAGGCTTTTTCTATCTTCAACGTCCGTCGTTTACACTTCCGAACGATCCTATCTCTTCCAAGTTTACCTTCGTGCTCGATATAAACGCGAAATGTTTCCTTTCGTCCTACTCTCCGCGTTTCGTCTTTCTCCTCGTTATTGTCTTCGGCCATTTTTAAAATAGTTCCGATTATTAGAAAAGACAAATGCCATTTCCTTTCTCTCTCTCTCTCTCTTAATGTTTCTATCTAATTAAACTATTAACCTGTCCGTCAACTTTTAAAAATAGGTCTGAACTTTTCAGGCAAATTACAGTATTATTTTTAAAACTATCAATATCCTCATTAAATTTTTCCCAACGAATAATTATGACTCGATGTTTTATTTCAAAATATCATTTACAATTTTATAAAGAGATTGTTAGTTAACGTATTATATATATTTTCCTTTTCTGTTAGAGGTAAGGAAAATGACACCTATCGTATCGAGTGGTTAATCGAAGATCGAAGATATCCCCTCGGATTAAATCATAGTAGATCGTTGATCGTTCAGGTAACAAAGCGTTGTTCGATGAAAGCTTTACTTTGACAATCGCACGGTGAGAATCAGTGAGAAACGAAGAGAGACAGAGAGAGAGAGAGAGAGAGAGAGGGAGAGAGAGAGAGTAATGCGAGTTACAAACTCACCTTCCATGGTTGTTGTAACACTGAAAAGTTTTGTCCTCGTGCTTTGTCACGCTAGCAACCTTTGTGTTTAAACGAAGTTCTTCGTATCGAATTCATTCGAATACCATTACTCTTTTAAATGCGCCATTGGAAACACTTCTAATTCGGTCGAAACTGTGACTTCCTAACGTTCCTAACGTAATTAACATTAACAATGAATCTTAGATTTTCAGACAAAAAATAATATAAGTATATTAAAACATCTTGAAACATAATTTTAATATTATAAAAATTGTTAAAGCAGACTTTCTGCATGTATATAAATTTCTAAATGTTAGTATATACATATACACAAATAAAATATCTTAGTTAACGAATATTATATAGTATATACCGTAATTGTAAAAAAAAGACTCTCTCTCTCTCTCTTTCTTCGAGAAGAAAAGAAAAACATTATATTATACATATGCAACTCTAACAAATATATAAATGATCTCATTTAATTTTTCGTTTAATGAGGGGGGAAAGAAAAAATATGGATAGCTTTAGTTGAATAATTTTTCGGTCAGATAATCCCGAATAATTTTATCCACTGTAATCTTGAACGAACTTGGACTTTGAATGAGAGAAGGTATCCCCTGTATCTATCTCGCGTGCGTTGGGATTTCCAAATATTACAAATAGCCTCCCTTATCCATGCGTACGTATGCGTGTACATATATATATATACATATATATACGTACAAATGTATATATGTATTTCATTGGAATCTGCCATTCATTTGAAAGGTAGTTAGACAGAAACAGAGAGACGTGCCGTAGCCGTCACCGTCACCGCCACCGCCGCAGGCGCCTAATGCGTCCGTGTAATTTTCCTGAGTCTGCCATACAATTTGGTGAAATCTAATCTAATATCGTACACGTCTGTAATACCGAGGGTATATGAGGTCAATTGCGCGGCAATAGCTCGCTCTCGTGTACAACAACGCTTGTCAACCTTCTCGTGTTTGCGGATCCGTAAGTAATACCAGAGTGAATGAGAAAGAGAGAGAGAGAGAGAGAACTATGTGTGTGTGTGTGAACATATATGTACGTATGTATGTATGTATGGCAGGCAGCCTAAAGAGGGGGATCAGGACTCGTGCATCGAATGTTGCGGACGTGGCTTGAGGGACACAGTCAACACGAAGTTTGCGATCGTTTCTCCGATCCCGCAATCCTATTCCTCTTCCTCTCCCTTCTCCTCATTTATATATATATATAGATATATATATGTGTGTATATATATATATATATCTTCCTTGCACACAAGTTGTTCGTTCATTCGAACGAACCTATCGATCCCTCCAATCGCCTAATTGTCCTTCGCTTCGTTACTCTCCACGTCAGAGGATCTCTAACAACAGGAAACGTTTCACTCTGATATCGTCTCTTGATCGTCATCCTGATCAGCCAATCCTGACGTCCTTCGATTTCTACGATCTTTTTCTTCTTCTTCTTCTTTCTCTTCTTGTTTTTCTTCTTTTTCGTAAGAGAAACGTTATTTGCCTTGGTTGGTGACCGTCACACGATACACGATATCTCTTTCTTTTCCTTTATATATTGTCTCTTGTCTTTCGTAAATGGTAGTAGAGTTAATAGTTTCGTCTCGATAAACCGAATTCAGATATTAGTTTGCGATATCGCGTATTTCCTTTCGAAATCAAACGTCATATCGTTAATGTCGAATTGGAATTGAAAAAGAAAAATAACGTTGATGATTGTAATACGGTCGAATGAAAAAATTCATCCTGTTTCGAAAATAAGTTCTTTCTCACATGCACACACACACACACACACACAAACATAGATACATTTATTCAAGGAAAAACTTATCGGCATTCTCGAAGATGTATTCGAAAACGATTTGTGACCGTTGCGAAAGAGAAAAATTAAGAAAAAAAGAAAGAATGGACGTGGAGTGAGGAAGGTGTAGGAGAGAACCACCTACCAGTTCCTAATAAAGTATTTATCCGTACTTCGGGAAGAAGGAAAAGGGAGGAAAAGGTAGGAGGAAAAGGGAACTCGCAAGAGAGGCAGCCGAGCTGTAGAATGAACGGTGGTGTTACTTTTCGCGAAAGGGGAATTGAAAGAGGATAGAATGTGTGCATGTATAGAAGTACGTAGGTGTTACGCCGGGAGTTTCAGTTTCCGGGTGATCTGTGGCTCCCTCGTCGTGAGAATCGATGCCGCCAGGCTCCCAATAACCATACATCCTACGACTATCACACCCCTGGGGTACCTACTATACCTACCCCCCAATCCTATTCGTTTCTCTTTCTCTCTCTTTCTCTATTCCTATCTCACGTTCGACTACTTCTCTTGCTTTCTCTCTTTCTCTCTTTTCCTCTCTCTCTCTCCTTCAACTTCCTTATTACAAATAGCCAAGCTATTGTACATAGGTGTAAAGCTTAAAGGTAAACTTTGCTGTTACGTAGAAAAATAGATCGTTCGAAGAAGAACGTGCTCGAACGACTACTACCAAAGATTAAAGCCTAGTCTCGCAAATCTTAGTAATGTTTTACAAACTCCGTCTCGATGATATTATCTCCACTAAGAAAATATGTTCCACACGAATTGACCAGTTTGATCGCGCCAAAACATACACACACAAAGGATCAGATTTATCGGTTCTCATTTTTGTCGAATTACTCTACTAGTTTTATTTTGGCTTCCTCTAGTAACGCGTTAAAGGAAAGAAAGTTGATGAAGTTTAGGTTAGTATTTCCTCGGACGTTAACTACGAAATCATAAATTTTTACCGTTGGAAATATCGTAGAAATGGCGATACGCGAAAATGAGCTGCCGAATGAGCCGTGTGCCGGAAATTAGTGTATGTAGTTATAATACTTGAATTACTTATTTTACGTTACGTTACTTACGTACGGTTGTTCCTCCAGGACCGATATCGATTAAACCCGTTCCAAGAGTGCATAAAATTATATTAAAACAAAATTATCGAATTCTTTGAAAGAATTTATCGCGTTCTAGTTCGAAAATGTATTCTCGTCTTGGAGACATTAATACCTCGAGAATCGTTAAAGGATCCTGTTTCGTAGAACGAAACTCCGTAAAACGAGCACTTAGAGCGAGAACATTGCGCAGTTCGCCTAAGCACGTCGTATTATCGTTTTAAAATACGTACGAGTACTTTAGCCGCCGTAATTATAACCAACCGAACGTAATTTTTCCCAAAATATTTTTCCTCCTTCCTTTTTTTTTTTCTTTTATCGTAATTGCAATATACACCCACGTATTATTCTTTATCAATTTTTTGTTATTTAAATGTCGCATGAGAAAATATG
Source organism: Polistes canadensis (assembly GCF_001313835.1). Taxonomy (NCBI): domain Eukaryota; kingdom Metazoa; phylum Arthropoda; class Insecta; order Hymenoptera; family Vespidae; genus Polistes; species Polistes canadensis. Next base: position 448,096 of record NW_014569567.1, on the reverse strand, counting down.
ATGTACACCAACCGGCAATGCAATCGTGACAATGGATAAGGTCGCAAAATTTATCTTTTAACGAAAGAACCGGGTTCTCCGAGAGAATAATGAAATAATATAATAAAAAATTGTGATACTCTCGTGACGATAATTTTGTTTACTTACCTACTGACGACGTACCGTCACCGTTCATTTTTTGATATTGAGTTTCCCCACCGCATTATATATATATATATACATACACCGCGAGACAAGAAATTTTATATGCATATCGACGAGAGAGATCGCACGCTCGTGTTACGACCGAACGATACCGTTTCTGCACGCATGCTATATGCATGCATGCATGCATGCACGCACGTACGCACGCACTGTGTTTCTTTTTAACGAAATTTAAGAGATTACGGAAGAGACGATGAGATAATATAAGCGTATATGTAGATTTCACTTTAAAAATAACTTCGCGATAGTATGGAAGAATAAAAAAAATAAAGAGACAAATAGACAATAGGGGATGAATCTCGAAAATCCTCAAAAAGAGATGATTGCGGAAAAAGGTGATTTAAATGGACAAACTTACGCTACTGTGTGTTATCCTTTATTCCTCTTTCCCCCTTTTTCTTTTTTTTTTTTCTTTTTTTTTTATCTCTTCTCAATGTCATTGCGAGTTGTTACAGCGATATGAAGAGAGATAGAGATAGAAAATGAGAAAGAGAAAAAGAAAAAGAGAGAGAGAGAGAGATGGAAAGAAAAAGAAAGAGAAGAAAATATAGTATACAAAAGCGTAGTGCTTTGGGTCGAGGCGAAATGCGATATCGGTGTCAAATAAATGGAGTTTAATTCGCGCTTACGGAACGATATCTCCGCGCTTCTCACCCTTCTTTTCCGCACCGTTAACGGTACTCTCGTTCTCTCTCTCTCTCTCTCTCTCTTTCTCTTTCTGCTAGGTGGTTGGTAGTAGAGAGGACGCTGTGTTTCTCGTTCGAAGGGACGGTCAGACCCGCTGGCTATGTAGACACTCCGTACGGCAGTATTTATGGAAATGAACCGAGGTAGTTTGAACCCTCTTTCGTTTTCTCTCCTTCTTTACCACCCATCCTATCTCTCACTCTCTTGTTCTTTTTCTCACACACACACACACACACTTTCTCTCTATCCTTTACATTTCTCTTGTACTCCTCCAGTGAAACTGCACTCGCGTTAGGTTGTTGCATCTATCCTATTCTCTCTTGTACAATACGTACGCATGATTTCAAGCAATCTTCGAATTTCTCTGTCTTTCTGTTTCTATTTCCACTTCTATCCCTCTCTCTCTCTCTCTCTCTCTCTCTATCTATCTATCTATCTTTTACTATCTATCTTTCCCTCTTCCACCGTGTCTTTCTCATTCCGTTTTCTCTCCGTACGCGGAAATCCGCACACAGCTGCCGCGTCGAACGATGCTGCTACCCACCACCACCCTCTCACCACTGTTTGCCCGTCTAATTACCTGGAATTCGTAAGTTACGAGTATCCGACACGCCCACATTACCCACACCCCACTCATTACTTTTATTCTTATAATAATTTTCGAACGAGAAAGAACCTACGACCGTACCACCACCACCACCGCGCGTTATACTACTATCTTTTTTCTTTTTTTTTTTTTTCTTTTTTTCTTTCTCTCTCTCTTTCTACCTTGCTTTTTTTCACCCTTTCGTTCAATTCTTCTTTTTTCTTCTTTCTTTTTTTTTTCCCCACCTCTTTTTATCGCACCAGTTCTACCCAGTTTATTTTCGTTCACCTATCTACCTCCTCTCTTCCGGAAACACGCCCTTCTTCTTCTTCTTCTTCTTCTTCTCCTTTTTTTTCTCTCTCTCTCTATCTTTTTTTTTCTTTTTTCTATATCTTCCCTCCTCGTTATTTCGTGTTCTTTTTCCGGTTGCTCGTCGTTACGGATGATACTTTCCCCAGTGCTATAAGGTTATTCGATTTGCTCGGATTTCGTGCTAATTGAGCCATGTTTCCTGGAGCTCGCTTAAAACGTCTCTTTTGATGAAATAGCGAGACGTGCTAATGGAAGAAGAGGAGGAGGAGTAGGAGGAGTAGGAGGAGGAGGGTAAAAGAAAATTAAGATAAAATTCATTATTTATTTAGAAATATTTATCTAACGAATAATTCGATATACCTATATTTTTAGTAATTGCATCGTTTCTTTTCTTTTCTCTTTCTCTCTCTCTCTCTCTCTCTCTCTCTCTCTCTCTTCCTCTCTGTTTTAATGTCTTTGCTCGATAAACAATATAATAAACGTAACAGTTAATGATCGAAATAATATCAAGTAAGTTTAATTGATTTCCTCAAGAGACTCGTTAGTGTTAAATATTCGTCGTAGTTGTCGTTTTAGTTGTAATAGTTTATTTAGAAGATCGAGAATACCAAATAGAAGATGCAAAATAATCCTCAGTTGGTCTAACGCGAATTCGAGACAAGGTAAACACACCACCTAAGATATATACTCGAGTGTTCGACAAACGATTTACAGGATATACATACTCCATGCTCGGTAATTCCTTCCCTTACTATCGTCTGAGAAGGAAGACGAGAGAAGAGAGGAATCTCGTTAGGTTGAGATAAATTAGTGACGTGAGAGTTAATGCCATAGTCATGCTGATATTTGAAGAACAATCGTGGAAAACATTATCGATTACTAATCGCTAAATCTTCATCCCTTTGCAAATTATATAACTTTATAAGTTAATACCTAGTCCTTTTTTTTTCTCGTTTTCAATTATGATAAAAATATATTTGCTTTTCTCTAGGTGTAACTCTTTTTATGGGATATCGATTATATAAAAATGAGATGAAAGAAAATATATTTGTTTAAGGATACTAAACAAATCTAAATCACGTAATACTATTTTTTTTCATTTGTAAAGTAATAATAATAATAAAATTATTTCTTATCGCTATTCTCTAAACCGAAAACGAAATAAAAACGACAAGTAGAAAGGAAAATATTCTACAAAGATAATTCAAAAATCTTAATTCGATAATAATTTTGTTCGAATTCATATATTTGTAAGATCAAAAAAACAGGACAGAAAATATTATAAACAATCTCTTGTTCGCTTCCTTTATAATATATAAAAAGTACGATTTAATTTTGCTAAAATAAAAGAAAAGAAAACTGTAGTTGTGAAGAAGATACGTATACAAAAGAATTGGATTTGAACGAAAAGAAGGATAATAGATTAAGATTAAGAAAAACATGAAAGAAAGAAAGAAAGAAAGAATGATAGAGAAAAAAGATCTTAATAGGAGATACTTTGATAATTAAAGTAGTCCATGAGAAAAGAAGAAGAAGGAAAAGAAGAAGAAGAAGAAGAAGAAGATCAGGGTTAGACCGCCTTGAGCCAGTCTTCTTCTCTCGCAGAGTTGACATCCGCGAATTCTACTTGCAACCTGTTGCTCTCTCTCTCTCTCTTCCTCTAGTTCTCGTTCCATCTCTAACAGCCCTCTCCCTTTCACCCTTCATCCATCTCCTTCTTCTCCCTTTTCTCCTCCTCCTCTTACTTTCTCGCTTACCAATTTCTCTCTCTCTCTCTCTCTCTCTCTCTATCTTTCTTTTTCTTTCTTTCTTCCGTCTCTAAGCATCGCCAGGGTCCGCGCCTAAGTGCATTCCGCGCTTTAGAATCCTCCCTTCGTAACATATGCATCCGTAATCGCCGCGGGCCGCACTCACGCGCAAAAGTACTGCACCTAGACTCGTTTTCCAACGCTTGAAACGTACTTACTTGCCGGAAAGTGCAATCGAATGAACGATGCTACTACTTCTTTTTCTTTTTCTTTTTTCTTTTTTTTTACCTATATATATATATTTCTCTCTGTCTAACCTTCTCTCATTTTCATTCCTTCAAGCGCTTAGACCCTTCAAACGATAATCGTAGAAAATGTTAGTTTATTCTATTTATTTTTGTTGATTTAACGCGTTAAATTTCTTCAACAATCGCACGATTAAAAGTGTTTCTTTTTTGTTTTTTATAAATGTTATATCAATTCAATTACTTGTTTCTCTCGTCTCCAAAAATAAAATTATTAATAAGTAGGTATCGTAGGGAATTTGGACATTCAAAAGAACTAGAACTTCGTTTTGATTAATTGGACGTTTCGTCCCTTTATTGGGACTTCTTTAGCAAATTAATCTCTAAAGTTCAGCATCTTTTTTATTTAAGAAGACATATATTTTTGTAATATTCAAAACACTATACATCTAAACTTCGTTTTCTCTTGATCCGATATCAATTTTTCTGTTAATTGTTCTTTTTATAAATAGATAATACGAAAAAATTAATTTATTAGGAAATAATAAATTGATATTTAATAATAAATTCGACGTTATATTCGATGCGTTATATATTCTATCGGGAAATAAATAAATAAATAAATAAAGATATTATAAAGAAATAAAGAAAGAAAGATATATCGTATATATATATATATATATACATATATTATCGTACATTTTCATCGGCAATAAATTTTTCCAGCCTTGATTCCCCGTTCGTAGTTGCTGTGCTGTATTTCCTCACGGGTGGTCTCTCTTCCTACTTGCGTCACAATCGATCGCGCTATAAACGCGCATCCATCGTCTTAGTCTTTATCTCGATAGAAAGATAGTCCAAGTAAAAGAGTAACAGAGATAGAGAGAGAATGAGAGAGAAAGAGAAAGAGAAAGAGAAAAGGAGAAAGAGAATTCACAGGTCAGACAGTTACACGACTTACGTGTGCGTCTCGAACGAAAGGAGAGAAATTTACATGTTACTGCGAAATGGTTGCGTGTAATGGCGCTATACGTTAAAGTTAACGTCGACGGCCGAGGTTGACATCGTCGTCTCGTAAATGGAAATGGCTCGTTCCTCTGTCGCGTTGCATAAACCGATTTACCATTCATCGAGAGAAGAAACATTCCTCTTTCTCTCTCTCTTTCTCTCTCTCTGTCTGTCTCTCTCTTTCTATCCATTTTTAAAAGCGAATAATATCGAATCGTCATAGTGAGAAAAACCTATCGTTATACCGCAATGCGTTTTCCTCGAATTCTAAACGTTCCTTCATTTTCTTTTTTTTCTCCCCTTCGTATGTGTTTTTTTTTTTGTTAATTTTGATCGATCGTAGGATATATGTAATACGCGCACGTCTAAGGTAATAATTTAGTTTAGCAATTGCGATCGAATTTTGTAAAAAAACAGAAAAAAAAAGGAATGTTTAATACTTCATTTACGCGTTAACTGTGTGCATAATATAAATTTGTATAGACCAGTCGTTTAAATATGATGATAAATAAAGACACGATGATACGACTTAATATATATATGTGTGTACTTCCTTTCAATAATCGTCGGATTGATTTATTATCGCGTTGTAAAGGACAACCGGTGCCACCTACAAAAAGCAAACCGGCCGTGTATAGGAGCTTGTCTTTCGTAATCTCTTACGAGGAACATCTGCGTGGATTCTCTCGAGGTGCCTACGAAACGGAGACATTTTAAGCTCGCGGGAACTCGTCTTTCTCTTTGGCTCCCCTTCAAGGAATTTCTTCTCTACGTTCTGCTCTCTTTCTCAAGCTTATATTATCTCTTCTTTATATATATATATTTATCTAGATATAGATATAAAGGACCAGATGTCCTTCCACCTTGGCGCAATCAACTTCAAATGCCTACCCGTGAATTCACATGCGTCCGCCGCCGTTTCTACTTCCTATTCGCCAAATTTTCGGAGGATTTGCGGTGAGCCTAAAAGTAATAAATGAAACAAAGAGAAAGAGAGACGGATAGATAGATAGATAGATAGACATAAAGATAAGAAAGATAAAGATTACGGTGTTATTAACCCTATAAGCCGAAAAAAAATCTCGTTTCTGCAATAATTACAGACACGTTAGGTCGCATCTGCCATTTGATCGAGATAATGAGCGTTAAGCAGCTGCGGTTACGAACAACCAGCTGTTTTTTCACGCTACTAAAACACTCCTTTTCCTTCATATTCGTATAATCGCGCGAAATTACGTCAACGCGTGATACGAAAAGGAGATGGATAGGGGCCAGAGGGAGGGGTGCATGGGACCAAAAAATAAATGAAACAGAGTAAATCGTTCTAAAAAAAAAAATAAAAAAGGGCCATACTTCGCTATCTAATTCTCAACATCGGAACAGGAATTTCGTCGATACTTGGAAATGGAAAAAAGGGGTCGGTTCGAGAGAGAGAGAGAGAGAGAGAGAGAGGGGATGGGGATATTACTATCGTTAGAGTTACCGGTCTTCGCATTAAGATGTGAGTCACGTCTTTTTCTGCGTTCCACACTAGAAATATCTACAGGGAGAGAGAAACAGGATCCTCTTCCCCGGCACACGAAAAGGGCGACACATTTCGTTTTGACTCGAAGACACACACATTCTCTCTCTCTCTCTCTCTCTCCCTCTCTCCCTCTCTCATTCCCTTTTTGGGTCTCTTTTGCAATGTGGAAGGAGAGACTCTCTAACCGATGCCGAAATTTACTTTTTCTCTTTCTCTCTTTCTCATTCTCATTTTCTCTTTCTCTCTCTCTCTCTCTCTCTCTCACACTCTTTCTGTTGCGCGATTCGTGTAGAGAGAAGAGCACCAGATGTCCTACTACCTCGAGCGCAATCTACTTCGAATGCGTCCCCACGAATTCACATGCGGACGTGCCTCATGCAAATGTCTTTCTTGCTTGGTTCTCTCTCGTAAAAGAAGACCCCTGTGCGCTGGCGTTCATTAAAGTTATTAGTTTTGCGAGACTCGACGGGCGTTCCAATATTCTCAAAGGGTCGCGCACGGTGTACGAGATTCGCGTATATTTAGCAAAAGAAAGGAAGAGAGAGAAAGAGAGAGAGAGAGAGACTCGTTTGAGACTGGAATGAGATGAAAGAATCGATCCCTATCTTCTTCATATTCGATATTATGCATTGATAACTGTCTTTCTTTTCTATCTTTTCCTAAAACCACTAAAAACGATGACTACAAGTGAAGAATTCCCAACGTTTTTACTCGTATGGTGTTTCCGATTATTCGGATATACGACAAATTTCTGCGTCATATTGTACGATAAACCAACTTGCGTTTTCCACGTTCCCTCTAATTTCGGGACTTTATTCAAATTTCAGTGAAGTCGATTAAGCGGTCGATTTGCTTGAATTTGCTCTGCACGATAGAAAGAGAGGAGAGGGAGAATAAAGGAAGGGAGGGGGAAATAGATAGATAGATAGATAGACAGATAGATAGTGAAGAGGAGTCCTAGACTTTCGCGGCTAATAGTTTGAGCTTACAGGAATGATGATGAGAAAGAGAGAAGGAAGGACACTGTCTCATTCTCTCTCTCTCTCTCTCTTTCTCTTTCTATCTTTGAAGGTTCCTTACGGTACGCTGAACGTCTCGGTTCCATTCGAGCCGAATGTCTTTCCACTTTGACGCAATCTACTTGCTAGAGTACTCGAACGTTTCAACGGATTTCGCATATCCGTTTCGTATCACACACCTTCAGGTGGGGGGGAAGAGGAAGAGAAATTTCCTAGCCTCGTGCATTTGCCATTGCATAGAAAAGATATCGTCCGGACACGTCGTCCATTAAAGTTATTAGACCTTAGTTTTCTCTCTCTCTTTCTCTTTTTTTTTTCTCTCTCTCTCTCTCTCTCTCTCTGAATTCTCTCATTCCGTAGAAACTATTTTGTCTCGGTCAATTCTCTTCATGGTTCGACGCTTTGTTTAACGGTATAATAAAACTTTCGCGAAAAAGAAACTTGATTTTCCTTTCACGATTTAAAAGCTCGAAGTGTTTAAAATGTAGTAGGTGTGTGTACGGGTTTAAAGAAAAACAAGAAAAGAAAAAAAGAAAATGGTTCGACGTTGTCGTTGTTATATATTGTATTTTTGTTCTTCATGTTAATTTTATCGTTTGCAATCTCGTTTCGATGATAATTCTATTAAAAATCGACTCTGGTTAAACAGAAAATGTCAATTATCCTGTGAGAAGTGTGGTAAGGAAAAAGGGTCCCTTTTGACTAAGTACTTTTTTAATAAGCAATAGCGTTTGCTGTTGATAAAAGGAGAAAGAGAGAGAGAGAGATGGAAGAGTGACGGAAGTGAAAGATGAAGAGGAAAAGAGTGGTACAATGGTGAAAAAATTAAAAGGGGGATACAGCCAGCCAGCCAGCCAGCCAGCCCTTTTCTCTTTCGGATCGTCGCAAAAGGGCACACGAGGAGGGCGTGCTCCTCCTCTTCGTGGTCGTGATGTGGTATATAGGGCCAACCTTATTTCAGCGTCTGTGTGTTTGTTTGTTCATCTACCCTTCTTCTTTACACTCGGTCAACGTGGCGAGTAAAAAAAAGGAAAACAGAACAAAAAGGACGTTAGTTGGATAGAAAAGAAAATAAAAGGGTGAAGGGTGAAGAATATACACCCATCTTGCTCGATATAATTTGCTTAAAAATTCTCGTCGTTCGTTCGTCGTTCGTCGTTCGTCGTTCGTCGTCGTCGTCGTCGACGTCTAACCTCGTTTTAACGACTTTCCCTTATTTTCAAGTACTACGGTAAACTCTCGTAAATTCGAGAAACGGCATGGCGGCGGCGGCGGCGGGCCCTTTGCTAACATCGTAACTTACACGTGACAAAGTTTCGATGACTAATTGCGCAACATTTACATGGGAAAGCCGTTGCGTGGCGCGAGAAGAGAGCCTAGACGGTTAACTGTGATTTACAATGCCATGAATAAAATTCTACATTTTACACACCACCGTATACTTATTTAACAACGAAATAATACCAACCCGTCTTACTTACTTACTTACTTACTAACTTACTTACTGTTCTTTTTTCCATTGGAAGATTGACGTTTCAAACGTTACTAATTCATTTCGACTGAACCGCAAATTTGTTCTTTATGTTTTTATAATTCATGGAAAACAGAGAAAATGCAATATAAGTTCGTTTAAAAAAAAATTGAATAAATAAATTAAATGGCATATTCGATATCTCTTATCTCGCTTACGCAATTTTATATTTAATCCTCGTCCCCCGCGTCTAAGTCATCGCGAACCTTGCCTTCCCTTTCGAAGTTTGCCGATCGCTTCCAATAAACGACATCGTCGAACTTTTAACGAAGTTTATCCCCCTTGCAACTTGTCTCTCTCTCTCTATCTCTCTATCTCTCTTTCTTTCTCTCTCTACTTGAAGTAACATGTCTCAGGAAGGTAGGAGGTAGTACCTACTACAACCACCTAAATGAAATTTTCTCAATGTAATTTCGAATTACGAGGGAACGTTGTGTATAGAAATAAGTCGAATGAATTCGTTAATTTTTCAAAATAAGATTGGAGAGTATCTTTAAATAAAAAAGAAAGAAAACGCTAATTTAAGTGAATAGATTGTTGATTATTTGATTGACAAATCAATAATATCGAGTAATTTATGTTTGATAATTAGTAGTTTTACTTTCTTTTTTTCTTTGTTGTTTTTATCTATATATTTAAAGATTACTAAAAAATTGGTTATATTTCTTGTATACATACGGCGAGGATAAAATTGGAATTAAAATTAAAATATAATATGAATTTGACTATAAATCTTTAAAACACGGAGAGACACGGTAGAACGATTCGGAGAACGGCAAAGTTCTCGGTGGTAAAGCGAGCGTGCCAGGCCCGGAAACGGTGGCATTGTCTAGGACCCCTTCTCTACTTCCGGTGCGCAATGTTTCGCCTGTCTTGCGAATCGTGCAGTGCGAATTTCGAAGGCAAGGCAAAGCAAAGCATGGCAAGGCAACGTGCAGCAGGTGGGCACGCACCTGGAGCTGGATTATTTCGTGTTCCACCCTCGGAGAATCTACGGCTTTTATACAGTCCCTTCCACGAACTAGTCAAGATATCCTTGAATATATTTTTCTGTTTCATTCTTATTTCGCACGAACAAATTCATCCTTGCTTTATACGTGAGTCAATTCTCAAATAAATATATATGTGTGTAGGTGTATTGTATTATTCGCAGATGTTTCGCAAGCTTATGTTCTTACTTATATTATTGACGTTTCCATAAAAAAATATAAATTCTCTACCTTAATATTTGTTGTTTTATTAAATGAAAAAAAAAAAAAAAAAAGAAAAAAAGAAAAACTGGTCCGATCGTCAATCGTTATAATTTTACAATATTATTTACGATAAGTGGCGTATGCACGCGTGTATTCGAGAGAATTACATTCGACTCAATTAGACACGGCAAGACAAGCCAGTAGTACGATGCGTTGAGAAACGTTAACAACGTGCTAAATGCGTGTCTCGAACGATTTACGCCTACGAACTACGACGGTCTAGACATCCGGCTTGAAATTTGGTGAACCGACTGTACGAGTTAGCTCGTATCGCTCGTAGTAGTAGTAGTAGTAGTAGTAGTAGTAGTCTCGTCGTAGTCCTCCTGTATTAAACGAAAGTTACGATAGCACGGTACCATCCTACCAGATCGTACAATTTGTGAAGTAACAGTAACGGTGGCTAAAGCACACACACACACATACACACACACACAGTATACGCATTGCTAAAATTCGACCATCTATTTGCGAATCGTAGTTGCCAACCGGGCCAACCGGGTGGACAACAGCTGGTCACCAGGTGATGAGCTCATCCTTACTTTGTGGATTATTATCGGATAACACCATTTCGACTACTTTCGTTTAAGATTACACTTCATTGATTTTCCACGAGCTCGTTTAAAACAAAAAATGTTTACAAATTTCTTTCCTTTCTATTATTCTTTCTTTCTTTCTTTTACTAAATAAATGATTTTTTGGAAATATCAAACTTTTTATAAGTGATGGCGTATAACTGTAAAATTTTATTAAACGATATAGAGAGAGTGAGATAGAACCCTCAATCGATTGACAGTTAAAATTCTAATGGTAATTGTGATGTAAAATTTTAGTAAGAGCAATACAAAGTACTATTAATATAAAGTAAATTAAAAATGACGTATCTATTAAATATATTTCGAATATAAAAGACAATTTTCATTTGATATTTTATTAAATGATAATTCAAACTCTTATCACTAGCTAGGAATGTTAAAAAATATATATATTAGTTTAAACAATCCTATAAATATTATTATAATATATTTAAATGTTACATATATTTTAATTAATTGTTAATTAATCAAAGGAAACGTTTTTTGTTATCTAAAAGCACGAGTGTACTATTATATGAACCGTTTTCCTCGAAATCCCACGTTAGACTGATACATTGTTCCCTATGAATATTTTTTTATCGAATATTGTTTATATGATCTTCCAAATAAGGAAATTCTATTTATTACGAATATTATTTCTGTTAGACACATGCGCAACGTTCGGAAAGTCATATAAACAACATTTAATAAAAGTAATTTTATAGAGGACAATGACTCAGTTTAACGATGAATTTCGAGGAGGACGGTGCACCGATCATATACACTGTGCTTTTAAACAATTCCTTCGATTAATAAAAAAGGGGATTGAACATCGAACAATACATCTAACGATAAATTCGTATATATAGATAACAGTATAAATTTCTTTCGATTAATTAACAATTCCTACCTGTTTTTACGAATATATTAACGTGTACGAATTTAACTTACGATCATTTTCTGTTAATTATTTTTGTATTTGTTTAATTCATTTTTTTTTTCTTTTTATAAATTTAGCATTCAAATGTTAAACTGACTAATTATTTTATATTTCTAAATTTACTAAACATTCTATATCAATAATTATATACGATATTAATGAACACTCACACCGCATATATATTCATCAATTTATTATTTTCCACGAGGAGGAGTTTCCCTTGTTTTGTTTTTATCATTTCAATTAACGATATCAATTCTTCCTCGAATCGTTTTCCTTGATTTACGTACGAGGAGAAGAGAGAAAAAAGAAAAAAAAAGAACCAAAAATCATAGAATATGTGTTATATAGCTTGTGGAGTGAAATCATGGTCATATGGGGGATGATAATACAGGGAAAAATAAATAATACACGGACGACAAATTTGGTGCGCCACGTTGGAGATAGAAATCAGACGATCTACTTTTATTATAGGTATTACCGTGACAAACGAAGCTTTGACGGTAGGGATTTATATACAACGGAGAAAAAATAGTCTTTCCCTTTTGTTCCTCTCTCTTTCTTTTTCTTGTTTTTTTTTCTATTTTTGTCTTTCTCTCTCTTTCTCTCTCTCTCTCGTTCACGGACCCTCCACCTACCTGTAGGCGACGCGTTTCTTCTTTAGGCCAACTATACGAGCGTGGATTCGTTGTACTCTCGCAAATAAAAGTAGAAATGCCCTTGGATAACGAGACGATCCCCGATGGACCATCCAAGGGAAGTAGCCCTTATCAAAAGTCACCCTCTGGATTCTCTTATGGCATACGTCCGTCTTCTAACTGATACATACGCCTTTTCTTTTCTTTCTATGTATATATATATATATATTTTTTTTCCTTTTTTTTAGTATTCGTCCTTCGACGAAATGCTTTCATTGCTCCACTTACCACGAACTCCTCTCGTGTTTGCCTGTTTGCGCAGTTCCGTCATTAGGAAATCTCTGACGTAACTATTCTTTCAGAGTAGAATTTTTACTTGACTCGTTGCTTTCAAAAACTACTACTTATTTCTTTATATATATATTTATGTATATACTTAACGAACGATGAACATTTAACAACTAAAGATAAGAAGTTTTTTAAGTATATAAAATAATATAATAAAATAATATATAAAAGACGCAAGATTGAATTGATTCACATTTTTCGTAATAAATACTAAAAGATAAATAGGGAAAAAATCGTACGATTGTTACATACACGAAGAAATGTTATTTTTCTACGCACATAATATTTAGGGAAAAAAAGGAAAAGAGAATTTTCTCGTGTGGAAAATATGACCGAACTGGCATCGACTTAACGAACCGTTAAACCGTGTTTGACCATCGCACGAACCCTTGACCTATTACACCCTTTACACTTGTCTTCTCGATGAGAGAAAAAAAGAGAGAGAGAGAGAACCAACCCCTTCGAAATTTTTTGTAATACTGTTACCATACGTAACGAAGTAACCCGATTACGCGAATCCTCTCGTATGTTTTTCTTCGTTAATCACTTTTATCTTTTAATTCATGCGATTCGAAAAATCTAATGAAACCTTGATATTCCTGATTAGTAATCAAACCTTTCTTTAATTAATTTAAAACACCTACCCCACACAACATTTCTGATTCACATATTTTGAATTATATTAGATAATATTCAAACGCGCTATTTGACGTGCATAAAAATGTGCACGTTGTACGAACGCAAACGTGTTAATTAATTGCATATATATAATATAATATTGGAATATAATTTATAACGATTTAAAGAAACATTACAAAAGAATCTCTCGACAATGATATATTTCAAAGTAGACGAAAAAAATAATGAATACATTTAAAAATTTTACTGTGTAATATCTATTGTAACACAGAAACAAATTAAACCGTAAGTAATTCGTATAGACATGTATTTATACCTATTACACATACCTACCGATCAATTGACCATCATTTCCTAGGAAACGTTTATCTCGGTCGTTTTACAATCCAGATAACGCACAAGAGAGAATAAGTACAAGGCAATCTGGGAATCGCAAAGCGGCTAAAAATCATTATCCTTTTCCACTCACTTGACGCGATCTATTACACGGCGCATCAGCTTTTGGACAGGTTGTAATCGAGATCGAAGGTAGGTAGAGACGATGAAGAGCTTTTGGTTCCGATCGTTTTCTCTTTCTCGTTTTCTCTCTCTCATTCTCTCTCTCTCTTTAACTCTCTCATTCTCTCTCTTTGGTTTTTTCCTCCGCTCGTAGTAGACATGAATCCGCTCTCGTCTATATATACGCGATATAGGAATCGAGGATTAAATCAATGTAGCGTGCTAGCGATATGAACTCACCGAAACGTACGTAATACGGTTCTGAGCCGGTTCCGCAAAAACCTCCATTCGAGAGAATCGAGAAATTTGTCCGCTCCACGTTTTCGCGAATCTCTCGAGTCGTCGATCATCTGTAACAGGAGGTGGGGAGGAGGAGGTGGGGATGAGGGAGGATGCTTTTCATGATCTATACACTCCCCCACCAAGCACACCTACAAAACGGTTTATCCGATTGCTGTTTATGATACGACGTCTATTGTATCTCCATATTCGAATAAGAGTAATAATAATCAATTATCTATTTTGACAAATTCTATCGATAGATAGTAATCTGCATACGTATATATGTATATACGTATATATCTATGAAACTCCGTCAAATTGATTTTACCGTCGTTTAACAATTTATATCTGAGAGGTAACTATTTTTATCCGACACAAAAGTTTCATCGAAATCGATAAAGTAATAGCAATATTTTCATCGTATCTCGATCGGGGATATATTTTCATATGTCTGAAGAATATATTGATGACAATTAATCTAATTCAGAAATAATATATATATATATATAAATATATTAAAATAAAAAAGAGGGATGCGCTATATATAACATACGTATTATCTGATTTCTTGAAATACAAAATTTGATATATATATATATATATATTGTATAATCTTTCCAAAAAAGTAGAGGATAATTAATTAGAAAATAATATAAAAAAAATTGTGTGTAGAATCGCTTTATGTCATTTTTATCCATTATTGTATAATTTTCCTTTAGTAGGATCGATAATAACAAAAATATTTAAATATCGTTTGTGTAAACGATTCTCTATCTTTTGCTTGCTCTTCTATCATCTCTCTTCTCGCTTACCCAGGTTTACATTGGTCCGTTCATATAGAACGAAACAGTCGCGAGGAAGACAGTTGCATGAATTCATAAACCGACGAGTACGAGATAGAAAGAGAGAGAAAGAGAGAGAGAGAGAAAGCAAACCGAATGTGTCCTCTCTCTGAACCAACCAACCCTCCGGACGATCGCGGTATAATATCCGTGACTATTTCGTCGTTGCGGCATAATTCCCATACATATTAAAGTACGTTGAATTCGAGTACGATGGAGGTTCGCTTCATAAATTTACGAATATCTCTGTCATGTGGGGTGAGGTGAGGTGGGGTGAGATGGGATGGAATGAGGTGGTAGAGTTGACGTAGCATCGCAAAACGATCTCGCGTAACTTTTCGACGAACATTGGAAACGACGATTTCTCCTCGCGATCGATCGTCGAAACCATAAAATCGCGAGTTGCTTCAAACTTTTCTTCTTTTGTGCTTTGAAAGAAAGAAAAAAAAAAGAAAAAGAAGTAGGTAAGCCTAAAAAAAGACAGAGATAAAATATAAAGTAATAAGAGAAGACATAGATAGATAGATAGATAAAGAGAAAGAAAGAGAGAGAGAGAGAGAGAGAGAGAGAATGTGTTACGTATCAATAAATTTTTCTATTGTTCGTTTCTTTAAGGGGGCAGGGCGCGAAATATATACGAATATATATGTATATATATATATATATATATATATATATATATATATATATATATATATATATATATATATGTTATATGGGAACGCGAGCAAGCGTAATAATTACCGTGCCACGTCGAGCCCGATTTGAATCAAGGCTTTTGGAAGGCCGGGGCTTTAGTGGTTTGCCTTTTGTACATCGTGTCTATTTTATCCCGCACGTAGTGAGAGTCACGAAGCCCTTTGATGTTCGGCAAGACTCTTAGCGCGACGGATGATGGTAGAGAAAGAGAGTGAGAGAGTGAGAGTGTGTGAGAGTGAGAGAGAGGGGTTGGAAAGCTTGCCACGTGAGTGTAGGAGAGAAAAAGAAAGAAAGAATAGCGAGAATGAGAGGTGGGGGAGAAGAGACTTGGAAGGTGGGAGGAGGAGGAGAAAGGAATGAAACGAGAGCAAGGGGACGACGAATGGAAGGAGAAAAAGACGAAGGGATTTTGAAAAATAGAGTGGGTCGTAGGGTGGAAGAGAAAAAAGGTGCTACGAATGAACGGCACGCTTGCTTGCGAAAACCTTCAACAACGTTTCTTTTTTTTTTTTCTATCACTTAAAAGTTGCAAAAAAAAATAAAAAAAAAAAAAAGAAAGAAATTTTCTTTCCCTTTGAGCCCTTACTTTTTCCTTACTCCTCCCTTACTTTCTATTTCCTCCTTATCGCGTTTCTTCTTTCTTTCTCTCTTTCTTTCAATTTCTCTTTCTTCCTTTTTCTTTTTCTTTTTCTACTTTTACTTCTACTTCTTCTCCTCTTTCACGATATCACCATGGAAGATAGCTAACGTTCTTCTTTGATGTGTCTAAGTCTCTAAATTGTTATTCTATAAAGGACGTACTTCCGTCTTCCTTTACTCTCAACTTCATTTCCTTTTTTTTTTTTTTCTTTTCTATCTCTTTGAAGGGAAGAAAAAAAAAAGACAAAAAGGAAGGAGAAAAAATTAGGCGACGAAGAAACGCGCGTGAAAGGAATTTTTTTTCTCCCCCTATACCTATCCACCAACCCACCCCCTCGATAATGTTACGTCGTATATGTAATGCTTGCGAACGAGAAGGGCTTATTTATTTTTACATATTAAAGCGATTGAAATAATAATGAATAAATATCAAAAACAAATAATGCGTTATACCTTTATCCTTCGTATAATATAATATTCGATTGTTGCTGCATAACATCTCCGAACAACAAACGTTTTACATTAGAAACGAAGAATAAAACACACTATATATATATATATATATATGACGTAAGTGAGAGACTAAGTGAAGTAAGCATGTTGTATAGATAAGTACACTTCTTGGATGGAAAGTCGGTACGTTTGAAGCCGAGTTTGATTGTTATCGGTTAATGTGGGTTGAAGTAGAAATAAAAAAAAAAAAGAAAGAAAAAAGAGTAAAAAAGAGAACGACGAAAAAGAAAGAAATAAAGAAAGGAAGCAAGCAAGAAAGAAAGAAAGGGAAGATGGAAAAAAAAAGGGGTTGAAAATGAAGAACGGATTAAGAGAGCAGGTTTGTGCACGCGGAAGGGTGGGTAGGTACCTATGGCTGAACGAGCCAAACGGCAGCGCCTATTAATTCGTTTAATTGTGCTGACGAATCAAACGCTAAGAACTCGAATCGTCGAGTCTCTTTTTCTCTTTCTCTCTCTCTCTCTTACTACTAAATCTCTCCCTCCCGCCCCTCCTATCCCCATCCCCATAACTCCTTCATACAAATTATCGCGACTTCTCAGCCAACCGATGAGTGGGGTGACGTTGGCACTGTTCGAGCAAGCGACGAAAGGGTGGAAAGAGAAGGTGGAATAGGAGAAGGAGAAGGAGGAGGAAGAACGTTAAGGGTGGTGTAAAGAGAGAGAGAGAGAGAGAAAGAGAGTTAGAGTGAGAATGAGAGAGAAAGGTAAGGGCTGCCAATCCTCGATTCTCTTCATCGTTCTCTCTCTCTCTCTCTCTCTCTCTCTCTCACACTGTTTCTCGAGTACCGCCAAGACCAGCTTCGCACGGTGCACTACACTCTAGACTGTAGAGAGTACTTGAACGTCCCAAAGTCGAAGAGAGGCGTTCATTAAACGATAACTCACACTCGTAGAAATATCTTGTTAAATCGTCGATCTACGGACAATCACGGTCTACTCCTCTTTCAATAGTAGAAGTCGACTGCCGCCTGTTGTTCGTTGCAATGTATGTCCTTGTCAACGTGGACACTTTTCAACTCGTTTAGAAACTTACGATTTTTGCAGCTTTAATATGTTCATATATATATATATATATATA
>NW_014569567.1:418457-430283 GCF_001313835.1 Polistes canadensis | reverse complement strand
AATGAGCTGATGATGTTACTGCGTCAAGTCTCGTATCACAGATGCGCGTATATGTTTTTCCACGTTATACACATATATATATATATATATATTAATTTACGTGGGTGTGTGTATAATCTAGGTATATCTAAAGTTTTGAGATATCTACGAAAGGAAAATTACACGTCGATGCCTGCGCTTGCCTACCTGGCTGCCTGCCTGCCTGCATGAGCGATTAATTATCCGTGTTCCGTTATCGTCGATAATACATAATTCCGCGGCTTATAAATAGCGCGTATTAAACGAGACACATCGATATATCACACTTGTCAGCGGTATCTACGATATATATCGCGTTTACGAGCATGGACGCTCGATGACGTGTTCGAAAATTCGATTACGTCCCTAACGGTTTAAACCTATCGAACCTAATTTACGCACTTTACTATTTTTTTTCTTTTCATTTTCTTTAATTTTTCTCATTAATTCTCATTAATATTCCATTACTAACTATTACTAGACTACTTCTACTATCTCTGTAATCATTATTATTATTATCAGAAATTGATGTTAATTGTCGAGCTAAATAAAACGTCAAAGATACGTTAAACACGCGTCCTATCCTCCTCGCGTTTGTTATCACGAACGTGATCTATTTTGATACGTCATAGCATATGTATATAATTACATCTAGTAAGTCGATAGTCTTTTCCAATTTCCTTACCTGAAATGGTTCGATTCAACTAGAGAAGTTTAAGTTACAGTTTCCGATCAGATCGTTCTACGAGTTCTTGGGTTAAATGTACTTAAGAATCTTGTCGAATGAACTCGTGACCGACCCTTTTCCTACTTCCCTTCTTCCCCTCTTTCTCTCTTCTCGTCTATCTTCTTCTTTGGCAAACGAGGTGCACAGAGGAAGAGAGGACACAACGAGTAAGAGACACGAACTCACATACGGCGACGTGACTTAACGTAGACGGCAACTAATAGAGTTCGTGATCTACATAAAGGATCTCGCTATCGGGATTAACTTTTACGCATTAATATGTACCGTGTGAAGTCTCCTTTACGCGGAATAGGGAAAGGCCTTCGGTGTATGGTTCCGAGGTAAATTTGTCAGGATAATGAGAGACGCGCACACGTCCTCTAATTTAGCGCTGGAAAGTGTACTGCTACCGTGGCAAGAGTGTCGTTAATAATGCCACGTCGTTATTCGCGTTCGTGTCTCTTCGAAATAGAACTTGGAGACACCGAAACGCTTTTGCCAGTCTTTCACTCTCGCACTCACTCACTCATTCGTTCGTTCACTCGTTCACTCTCATATATTGTACGAACCTTTCTTCTTCGTTACCGAAGTATAACGACGACTCGCGAAGATCTTACACGAGACAACGGCTGTTTTGTTCCTAGGAACAAATCGACGTTGGCTCCTGAACATATTTTACTTTATATATATATACTCTTACATTATTCTACTCTAATTTGTTACTTTTATTAAAACTTTGTAATTTTATTAACCCCATACACACGCTTCTATAGTAGTAGAATATTATTAATTATATACGGTTATTTTGTATAATGCAATCGACACTTTCTGAGTTAGATGAAATTTTGGTATAAATCGTAATAAAAGGAGAAACACATTTTTGTTTTTTTTGTTTTTTTGTCGAGTAGAGTTGCTTACAATAATGCAATTGTTTCAATTTATATATACCTACCCTTGTAACATGTCTCGCATAGTAGGAAAGCTTCTTCTTCCTTATTTTTCTTTTTCTTTTTCTCCTTTGGTACGGATCACTCAGCTTTGCTTGGACTTTCGCGTCCACTCTTCTTTCATTTTCTCTTGGCCGATGTAATTAAACGCAAGTCCTTAATGTTATTTCACCCTGGCTTTGTCTGAACATCCTAGGGATTTTCCAAGAAGACGTTTACAACGATGGTAAAAGAGAGACAGAATAAAGACAGAAACAGACAGTGGCCTAGCACTTTTCGAATTAACTGGCATGTACGACGGGATTCGTGGTGTACTCGTTGAGAAAGATAGAAGAGCTCTATGGTGGTATGAGGAATACACTAAAACGGAGATACGAGGGAAATAGGAAGAAGAGGGCTGAGGTACGGGTGGGCTTTGTTCGTAGTTGTGGCCACAACTCTAAGACCACAGCGTGACAAACCTGTCTGGAAACGTATGAAACTCGGCTCGAGTTTTCGTGACCACCACCTTCATTCACCTTCCAAAACCTTTCCTCTAGGTTTGCTGTATCTATTCAAGGAAGAAAGAGAAAGAGAGAAACCATATAGAGGTATCCATTCGTTCTCTCTTTCCGCATTGCGAAATTGCTTCATCTCTGCACTGTGTTGTTTGTCCCATTTCTAGCGTTTGTAAATGTCTGCCGTTTGCTCTTGTCCATTCGTCGATCCATTTTCAGTTCTCTCTCTCTTTCCAACTCCCATTCCCTTTCTCATCGCGAGCAAGATAATGCAACCAAATGACACACAGAGATGAAACCTTGTCCTCATTCTGACACAAAATTTTGACGTATCGAAATTGTTAACCAAACACGACAGAGACACGCGTTATCATCATCAAGCCTTCGTGATTTATTAAAAGGATAGAAAAACAAATAAACGAACGTGACTCTGTTAAAATGTTTTCATTTTTAAAAACGACAAACTAGTTGCTATTCATATCCTCTCTTTTCAAATCAAAACAACGAATTAATGAAAGAACGAAATTGATCTACGACAACGTTTCAGAAAAAAAATTACCTCTCTCGCCTATCAAAATAATAAGCGACATCGATTTATTTCCTTGCGTTTTCTAATTGTTTCCGTCTGAAGGTTATATCTGTGTGTGAATAGATGAATAATATACTATTATTTTATTTAATCTATTGGAAAAAAATACACGTTTATACGCAATCAAGGATGCATTCGAAGTAAATCGACAGGAGAGATATTAAAAATAGTTATCGATGAATCCGTCGAATAACTAAAGTCAAACAACAACATGACGAGGTATGGTTAGTAAAATTGATAGGTGAACAAAAATAGAAACCGTATGCCGTCATCTAGAAAATGATTGTAAAAAAAAAAAAAAAAAAAAAAAAATAGAAAAACGCGATATTGATTATTAATTATATTCAAATTAATATTATAACGTATTAGAAAAAAAAAAGAAAAATGTGTGGGTGTGTATACGTTTGTACGTGAGTGTTGTTTTAGTATTTTTCGTTCTTATTTTTTTGTTCGTTTTAAATTGACTGGCAGCAACTTTTCGGACAATCCGAATAGAAAGGAAAGAGAGAGAGAGAGAGAGAGAGAGAGAGAGAGAGAGAGAGAGAGAGATCGATCGGGAAACAACAGCGTGTTTTTCCACTCCCCTAAGTAATCGAGATAACAAAGTTCCTCTCAATCTACCCTATCATCGCACCAATATCCACTACTCGCGTCCTATGCTGCCATCTCGATATCTATCTATCTCTCTCTCTCTCTCTCTCTCATTCTACATCGTGGAGGAACTTCGTCATTGATCCTGTT
The DNA here is from genome assembly GCF_001313835.1 of Polistes canadensis. Taxonomy (NCBI): domain Eukaryota; kingdom Metazoa; phylum Arthropoda; class Insecta; order Hymenoptera; family Vespidae; genus Polistes; species Polistes canadensis. Next base: position 426,764 of record NW_014569567.1, on the reverse strand, counting down.
ACGACTTCTACTAAAGGGTGATAGTAAGTAGACGATATAGGGAATCATCCCCCTTTTCGATACTTCGCATTCACATACAATTAGTTGGCCTAACGGCAAATTAGACGAACTTATACTTTATCTCCCGAACTTTACTACCGTTATTTATTATTTCTATCAAGCTAGATCAACACTAATAAACTTTGTTTTTTTATATTTAGAAATGACCAACAAAATATATCTCAATGGCCCTATAACCGAGTTATATATTACTTTAGTCGTCCCTAGAATTTCTTAACAATTTTAACATCCGCAGTTTCGTGTTATTTTACCGAATATAATAGATAGTATAAGAAAAAAATAGTCATCGTAATATTGTTCGATAAAAATAATCTAAAAAAGGAATCAACATTGTACATTTATAAAACATATCGATTCTCATTGACCAATCTAATATATATTTCATACGTGTATAATAAATTTGAGTTTAACGTTTAAAAGGGATACGAAAGGTGTAAAAAAGAAAAAGGATTTTGAGATTATACAGGTACACTCGCGTAGAATAGTAGCACCTATATTTTGAAAGAATTAAACTAACCCGGCAAATTGCGAAGAATCGAATGGCGAACGGTAAAAACATTAGGAAAGAAGAAAAAGGATAATAGTAGAGGTAGAGAGAGAGAGGGTGTTTAGTACGAAGGGAAAGGGAATGGTTAGTGGAGGGATGGTATAAGCACGACGATCGGGCCACGCTCTCGGCAATTTTGTACTCCATTGGTACGGCATAAATCCCTTTTAGCGTCGAATTCAATGCGGTGTAAGCGTTCGCCTTTCTCCAAGCGCGTATATCGAATCCTCGTATTTTTGCCGATGGGGAAAAGCTCGTTTCGTGATACATCGAGAGTATCTGAGAAATGTGAAAAGATGCGAAAGATAAAAAAGAAAAAAGAACGAGCTAAAAAGCAAGCTTGTTCATAAGTAAACATCGATAACGACTATTTTTCTATACTTAGTACATATATATATATATATATATATATATATATAATATATATTTGAAAAATAAGCTTATCCTTTAAATGTACGAGATGATCGTTCTCGATCTTATGAAATCGCATACAATTTTTCTCCCTCCACCCTCTCATGGAATTCCTTTTACAATCGTTCGTATTCGCGTGTATAAATATTTGATATACATTATATAATAAATAATAATATTCAATATTTATAATAGGTATTCGTATTTTGTTTTGTTTTTAATTAAAAAATATTGATCATTTATATTTTATAAAATACACTGATCAAAATTATAGAAAATATTTTCAACAATAAATATAAGCATCCCCCTCGAACGATTTATTTTCTCGCGTTTCTTGAAATTAATCGAAGGGGAAAGTATAAATATCGTTAAACGTGTGTTTAAGGTGTTACGAACTGAGAGATACTGTTGGGCGAAATTAAAGGGAAATTAGGGCGTCTCTCGTAACTCCATTTCACGCTTTCCACCTCCTCCTCCCCCGTTCTTCCCTCTCTTTTTATTTCTTTTACTTTTGCTCGCCCTCTTCTTGGATAATATTTTTCTTAGGAAAATAGTAGAAGGGATCGAATTGGTGATAGAAAGAGAAGAGGAGGAGGAGGAGGATGAAAAGGTGATGGTAGTGATGGTGGTGGGGGGGTTTTGAAACGAACCACCATCAGCACCACTACCCCCAAACACATACTACGGAACTAATACCGCAGCTTCCTCTCTCCCTTTCTCTCTCTTTCCTATCCAGGACGAAATTAAGGGAAATCGTGTGCCGCTTGGCGCCCTTACCTTACGTTACGTTACGAGCACCACCACCTTACTACCATCATCGTGCTAGAGGAGAAAATCGATATGCAAATCTACGCGCAAATCCTAGTAATCTTGCTCGGCCCGTCCTGCAGCCCTTGGCAGCTTGCAACGTCTCCACGATTCTCCGTTCCTATGCACGCATATCCCTTTCTCTCTCTCTCTCTCTCTATCTCACACACACATACATTTTACGAAATGTCGGTGTACGTGTGTTTGTGTCTACTAGTTATACCTTACCACTATATCTTGTGTGTGTGTGTGTGTGTGTGTCACTCTCTTTCTCTCTCACCAAAACCCACATCCACCCTTTCCTTCTGTGTGCTTTAATACACGCGAGAGGTGAGATGTTATAAAGCGGAGTTAGCTTGGGTCTGAAGGATCGTGTTCGTCGGCTACCTTCGACGACAGGGCTTTATCGAGGTGAAAAAGGTTGCTCGACATCGACCTCTCTCTTCCCCTCCTCCTTCTACTACTGCCATGAAGTGAACACCTTCTTCGCACCATTCCCCCCCCTCTCCCATCTTTACTTTCTTATTCTCTTGCTTTCCTTCTTTATTCTTCTTTTTTCTCTTACTCTTCAAATAGTTTTCACAAATGTTACACCTCATATCTTTCTCTCTTAACTCTCTTTCTGTCATTTTAAAAAAGAAAAAAAAAAACTAGTATAACGAAAAGTAGGATGTGAATTATCGTCGCTGCCGTTTATTGGCCCGAACGATACGATCTTTTTTACGACTACGTTTTTTTTTCTTTCTTTTTTTTTTTTTTAGCGTATATGCACCGTATATATATCGTAAACATCGATTACGATTTGAGGACATGAGTATTTTTACACTTATTATTCTTGTGTATAAGCATCCCCTTCTCTCGATACTTTATTATTTATGTTCAGAGGTTAATGTTCTCCACGTGTTATTTTATACTAATCGTTCTAAGAGATCAATCGAATTTAAAATGGAAACTTTGATCTCATTCCTGTATAATATGTGTTACGTGTATGTGTATATGAAAATAAATTCCTCGTTAAAATTATTCATTTATTTGTACATTTTGCAAGAAAAAAATGTTAACCACGCACATACACACCCGCACCCACCCCTCCCCCCAGTCCGATGAACTTCATTTTTTATTCTTATCTTATTGTCAGTACAACTAGCAAAATAGTTAAACAGTAAATTCATTCCAGTCTATAGGATCGTGTGAAAGTACGTTTTCGTCGTATTCCAAGGGAAGTTAACACAACGGCAACCCAAGCAAGCAATACAACGAGTTCTTTTTATTCGCGAAAGGTCAGACCCGTAGGAAGGAAGACGATCAATCTTGATCCCAATTATCGCGTCGTTCAGTTCCCGTAATTGAGTCGGTCTCTCAGACCCTTCCACTTCTTTCTAACGTTCGGAAAGCCAAAACAATGACGATCCGGATAGGAGATGTTGCTTCGACTTCCTTCTTCTTCTTCTTCTTCTTGGTGAAGGAAAGAAAAGAAAAGAAAAGAAAAGATAAGAGAGAAGAAGAATACTAAAAAAAATTAGAAAAAGATTGAAAAGTGTTTTTTACCATTGACATATTCCTCCTTCTCGTTTGTTTCCTACCAATAATTTATCAACCTGAGAGAAAAATACGATGTTTCATTGAAAAATTATTCTCAAAGTCTTGCTAAATGTGTTCGTTCCTCTTCTTATGTTATGTAATATAAAACAAAACAAAAAAATAAAAATCAAACAAATTGTTTCTTATCCTATTATTATTATTATTATTAATTTTTTTTTTTTTTGTCATTTCACTTTACACGATTATAATAATGTTATATTCTTTCTAGATATGTTTTTTTTTTCTGTTATATTATTTGTTTTTTTTTTTTTTTTCTTGAGCTATTTGTGACACGCCATGATCGATAAGGAATTTTCTAATATTATTTTTCGAGATTCTAGGAAAACGAGACAGGACATATATGATAGATGGCCCTCGGGCGATCCTATCGTTTGAGATCCTCGATTTGTCATCGATCAAAGTTTCGAAGCTGAAGCAACAGGATTACGTGCGTAACGTTAGTAGATGTTAACGGTGCTACTGTATATATATATATAACTAGTATATATATATATATAGTTGGTACTGCTTCCACGTAAATTCATCCGCACGACATCGGCACCTAATTAACACTAAAACCTAGGATGCGTCGAACATCTCGCGTTCGTGGAAGAGCTGCTGCCTTCGTTTCTCGTGTCATGTGCGGGAATCTTCTCTATGTATCTCTCTCTCTCTCTTTTACAATTAGTTAAGTGAGGACAAACCGCACTGAGGCAAGTAGAGATTAAGCGACATAGTAGCATCGCATTTGCGTCAACATCGATGTTGAAACAAGAGAAATAGATAGATAGATAGAATAGAAAGAGAAAGAGAGAGAGAGAGAGAGAGAGAGAGATCAACTCTTCTCAATAGTTTGAAACTTTCTCCAGCTTTACTAGACATTATTTCTGGAAACTCTCCGAATGTGCTTAATTAGCCGATATTTGAGTACTTCTCCCACATCCCCTCTCCCTTTTCTTCTTCTTTACGAAAGCGTGAGAGTTTACGCTAGTAAGCTGCTATTACCAAAAGCCACTGGATTTTCGTAAGAAAGCACGAACGGTAGAAGAGAGAGAGAGAGAGAAAGAGAGAGGGGGGGGTTGGTTGGTGGTGTGTTGGTAACGCTAGTGCGGTCGGCTTCCACCCCTATATAGACATCTTACCTGAACTAATATTGTTAAGGTCTAATTAGTACCACCACGACACCCACCGATCCTTCTCCTCCTCTTCCTTCCTTCCTTCATTTCCCCCACCATACCATCTTCTTCCTTTTCATACTACCTCAGCTACAACTCCTTCCTTCCTTCTTCTCTTCTATTCTGTTCTGTTCTCTTCACTTCACTTCTCTTCTCTTCTCTTCTCTTCTCTTCTCCCCTTTCCTCTAGCACTTCCGTATTCCGATCTTGCAACACTGCTAGCAACAGCAACACCAGCCGCAACTCACCCTTAAACCGTGTTACACTTCGCTCCGACGCTCGAGTTATGAGCGAGCTACCACCAGCTACACAGAGAGCAAAGATCTTTGCGTACTAGCTATATTATGAGCCACTTGTACTCGAGTATGTTTCGTTTATGGATAAATTCGAAATGAAGAGACGGCGGCACACTTGTGTATATGTATGGAAGTGTGTGTATATACGATGATAACAATGCTGCGTAACATAACTTCCCTTAACGTTTACCCCTCGCACTTCTCTATTACGATATTACTTTAGATTACTAATGTTAACGTTCACTTTTGTTTTATTATCTATTCTCTATTTAATTTTCTCTTCCCTTTTTTCTATGAAAACATTCTTATATTCGACGTTAAAATTTTCTAAATTCTGTATTATATAAATTTACACGTGCTTTTTTCTTTTCAAACAAAATTTCTTTTCATTCTATTATAGATTTTTTAAGTTTTATTTTGTATATATATATATATATTTATAATTTTATTAGGTTTTGTCTTAAGAATATTTGATGAAAAAATGTTTCAAACAATAACGCGAATAAAATAATAAACTTGCGAATATTGGCCGTGTTACACGAAGTATTCTTACGTATCAACTTTGAAGATCCCTTCTGTTATGGATAAATTTCAAATTAGTGTAAAAGTTCACGTTTATAACCGTACATATGAGAATATTTTAAGAACAGAAAGAGAGTGTGCTCTGTCCGAATAAAAGTTCTTTTAATTGAAACACCAGTTTAATCCTAGTTACCCGACGTTCTTATCATCTTTGTACATTTATAAATTATCGGATAAATTATGAAGACTTTTTACGCTTTCGTTATATTCTTCCCTTCCATCCGTTATATGTTTGTTTCTACTCGATAATAAAGTAGCAAAAGGTGTGTTTTATTTAACAGTAAATGTACGAAGTTATGTGCACTCTTTATTACATTGACCATGCTTTATTACCTTAACTACTAACGATTATTTCTCGGGGTTGGGTTATATTTGTTTTGTTTTTTTTTTTTTTTTTTTTTTTTTTTTTTTTTTTCATACTTTTTTTTTTTTTTTTTTTCAACGTTCGAATTGTTTCTGATTATCTTTATTGGTATTTATAGCTTATTGCTGACAGTAAATGTATCGTTTTACGTCCTATCGATTATTAACCATNAATAAAGTAGCAAAAGGTGTGTTTTATTTAACAGTAAATGTACGAAGTTATGTGCACTCTTTATTACATTGACCATGCTTTATTACCTTAACTACACAATATATTTTAATTTAGATACGATCTATTTTTTTTTTTTTTTTTTTTTTTTCTATTTTTTTCTTCATACTTTTATTTTTTTATTTTTACAACGTTCGAATTGTTTCTGATTATCTTTATTGGTATTTATAGCTTATTGCTGACAGTAAATGTATCGTTTTACGTCCTATCGATTATTAACCATTCCATTTATTTCGATTACCTGTCTTCGTTATACTGCTATCTATATTATTAAAAAAAAAAAAAACAAATAGTTCTAAACTATTAATAGGATCGTTGCGAGTCTTTGCCATTGTTATATGTAAAGCTTTTTAAAAGGTAGAAAATGTAGTTCACTAGAAAGATAGCTCGTTAAGGTACTCAAAATATATATATATAAAAGGTAAACGATGAAATCTAAGTGAAATGATAGACGTTAACAAGTATATATTGTATATAAAAAGGATTTTTCGATATAATCGTTTGTATGAAATTGGAGCTTGAAAACGAGGAGTCGAGTAAAGTCAAGTCAAGTCAAGTCAAGTCAAGTAGGATAAAGAAATCCGAGAACGAGGATATTAAACTAAGAAAGTTGACATTTCCTTTGACCCGAGCTTGTCACCGAGTGACATCGGCTTTAATTAATTTGTAAAACATATACATTTATCTTTTGAAAATAACATTTGATGGTGGCTGAATGCAACCCCTGCTTCTTTACGCACACGAACGAACGCCTCCTTCCTTCCTTCCTCTCTCTCTCTCTTTTTCTTCCTTCCTTTCTCCTTCTCTTACTTATATACTTATGTGGTAGTAGGTAGAGAAACAGCTGACTACGATAAATTTCAGGCACAGACGTTACGCCAAGAGTATTTCTTCCGGCAGCGTTTTCGCAGAAACTATGTATTTCATGGACTATGGTCTTCTTTTTCCTATTGCAATGCGAGCAACTAGAGCGTAGAATTTTACTGAAAGAGATATTGCCCTAGCACACGAGTTACCCTTGTTCAGCATTTACAGCATCGCGCGAATTTATTATATTAAATACATACTTTTTAACTTAACATACGCGCGTAATTGAATTGAATTTGTGAAACCGACCAAACTTGTCGACTACTATTCTCGGTCGGATGTCCTTGAACTTTTTTAAACTCTCTATTTCTAATTAAAATATATATTATATATATATACATTATTATTTTTTGATTAATTGAATTTATTTATTGACTTGTTGTTTTTCATTTTCTTTTTCCAGGGCCGATGTAATCGGGAAAAGCCACCCTGCAAATACTTCCACCCACCTCAACACCTGAAGGACCAGCTTTTGATAAACGGACGCAATCACTTAGCCCTGAAAAACGCGCTTATGCAACAAATGGGCCTAACGCCTGGTCAACCTTTAGTGCCTGGCCAGGTACCAACAGTGGTATGTCAAATAATTAATCTACCAATCGTTGCACCAAGTCTTCTGCTCTGTTCACACATCCACATATATTATATAATAATATCTCATCACGATCAAAAAGTTTTCATTTTGTCTGTGTTAGTCGAGGTTTACCACTAGATACCTTTTTGGTAGGCAACGCTGTGTTGATCGTGAACGGTACGGTTAAAAAAGAACAAGAAAAAGAATAAGAAAAAAAAAAAAGAAAAAAAAAAAGAAAAAAGGAAAGAAAAAGTCATCTGAAAACAAAATCACAAATTTATTCATTTGAGAGATATTTTTCGTTTGATAGATTTATTTAAATTAATATTTGCAATTATTATTTCTTATGTTTTGTTTTCTTCGAAACTTGTTGTTACTTATTATTTATTTTGTTTCTCAAGAATATTTTGACAAAACCTTACCGTTCAGGTTCACCTGCGTTCGTTTTTCTGCGGGCATTGCACCGAGAGATGAATTCCTAAGAGTAAAATTTAGCACGCCGCATGTTTTTGGTCAGTGTCGTCCCCACTTCCTAGGAGCCTGATATATCCACGTATTTTCGATAGACAGTCGACATATATTTATATCGTAAGATTTATCGTAATATAAACATATTTTCCAATATTATTATATTATATATAACGCGCGGTATAGAAATTCATTTTATCGACAAAAACAACAACAACAAAATTATTGTAGTAGTAATTATAATCTGTCTCTCTCGCATGCTCGCACGTAGAGGTGCGTGCATTGATTCATGTCGGGAAAAAAAAAAAAAAAACGTCATATATATACATATATATATGTTATTATGC
>NW_014569567.1:410387-417201 GCF_001313835.1 Polistes canadensis | reverse complement strand
TCTCTCTCTCTCTCTCTCTATTTCTCTCTCTTTCTCTCTTTCTCTCTCACTCTCTCTTTCGACTCTACGAGATTTTGCCCGTGTTTTCCACACACACTTTTCACTTATTCTTTTTTTCTTTATTTTTTGGTTGTTGTTTTTTTGTTTACGTTTGTTTTTTTGGTCTACTTATATTCTTTTTTGTTTTGTTTTTTCTTCTCTCTCGTTTTATTTCTTTATCTATTCTTTAGAAAGAAAGCACTCTTAGAATTTCATATTTGTTCCGTGTTTGACTGCGATCTCGTAGAGTCGAAAAGGGAATTGCTCGAGATGCATTGCCACGTTCAGAGAAAAAGATCATATAGAATAAAAAAGTACATTATTTTGATTATTTGTAATCGAATTCAATATAATAAAACGTATCTTTATCGAACGTGGCAAGCAATGTCGTGCAAAGTTCTCCGCGTATATGGAGAATCCGAGGAATGCAAAAAAAGGGGCGTGGAAAGTCTTCGAGAAAGACTTAAAATAGAGAAAAAAAAATTTAATTGAAAAAAAAAAAAAAAAAAAGAAAAAAATATAATAAAAGAACAGAAAAATAAGAACGGTCGTGCTGATAGTCGCGATTTACGCTTGAAATGACCTGCCTTCGCTTCTGGGAACTTAGTTCTCATTGCAAGAGCAAACGCTTCCACGTTGTGGGGTTGTCGCGATTAATTAAACGTAAAAGGGAAATAGAAAAGAAAAAAAGAAATTGAAAAAAGTGAATGGGCTCTTGCCGAACTCCCTTTCCTCTCCTCGTTCGCGCGGTTATTATTTTTGTTTTCTTTATTTGTTTGTTTTTTTTTTTTTTTTGGAATAAATATATGACAAACCGCGTTAGACGTATTCAGTAAACGTGTAACGTCGAGGAATGAGGTAGAGGAAACGGAGGGAAGCTAGCTCACGAATTTGAGAAAGAGTTAATGGGGAAAAAAAAGAAAAGAAAAAGAAAAGAAAGAAGGAAGGAAGGAAGGAAAGGAAAGGAGCGACAGCGACCGGGACGCGGAATAAAAAAAAAAGAAATAAAAAATTGGGAGCGAAGGTGGGAGAGTAGCGTTCTAATCCACTTTACCTGGATATGTTTCCGGGTGTGTTTTCACAGGCGACGAATCCGTACCTGACCGGTATGCCGCAGGTGGGCAACGCGTACAGCCCGTACTTCGCGCCCAGCCCGATAATGCCGGCGATAATGGGGCCTGCAGACCCAACGGGAGTCGGCAGCCCACTCGGCGTAGTCCCGCAGACGGTCGCGATGCCGCAGAAGATGCCACGTACAGACCGCTTCGAGGTATGTCAACCACCTAACTACATTCAGCAACAACAACAACAACAGCAACAACAACAACAACAACAACAACAGCATGGGGCCCAACACGGCGCAGCCGGGGCCTCAAGGTGCCCGATGGCCGCGCCCAATACCGTGTACCAAGTGCCGGCCGGTCCCCCCAATCAGGTGTCGCCCGTATCCACGATGCAATCTGTCAATCACCCACCTTCCCCGACCGCGACCATCACCACCGCGACCACCTCCATCTGCACGCCTCTACATAATCCTCACGCCCATCACCACGCGATCCACAACATCGTCTACGTTCATGCCTACTATTAGTCGACTTTTTCTCTCTCTTACAAACAACAACAACGACAACAACAACAACAACAACAACAATAACAACAACAACAACAACAACCCTTTTCCTAATGATGGAATCAAACAGAAACTCCTATATTATCCTTTCACAATTATCCACCTTATACCTATTACCCTTTTCTCTTTCTCTTCTCTATATATATATATCTCTCTCTCTTTCTCTCTCTCTATTTCTCTCTTTCTCTTACTATATTTTATCTATCTATCTATATATCTATCTATTTCTACATCTTTCTCATCCAACGGTATCACAATTACTCCACCATTCAACAATCCAAACATCCCCTTATATGATTCGCGAAACCTTCCAATATCGATCGATACAAACAACACTTCTTTTTGTCTAATTCTACTTCGTACTTTCTTGTGAAATGAACTAAAATTCTATTTGCATCGAGCGTTTGTTAAATCCTACTAACGTGTTATTATTATTCATCCGAGAGATCATCGATCGTTATCAATTGACGACCGACCCCGTCTAATATCGTCGCGCATTTTTTTTTTTGTTTAACTGCACAACGAAAGGATAATATAGTCGAGAGGAAGAAAGAAAAGAAAAATAGAAAAAAGAAAAAAAGCATTTCGCGGCTGGTGATAAAAGGGTGATAATAATCGTCCCGTTTCAAACGATTATTCTTCATTTTATTTTGGATGCAAATGGGTTGTGTTTTTTTTTTTTTTTTTTAAAAAAATAGATTCGATCGATATTAGATGAGCAATTTTTGCGATTATTGAGAAACGCCATATATATATAACTGTCGTTGTTTTTTTTTTTTTATTATTTTTGGATCATCCTTATGCGAAAAATATAAAAAAGGAAACGAAAAAGAATAATAGAAGGAAAAAAGAAGAAATAAAAAAGAAAAAAAAGAAGAAATAGCCTAGGCTGGAAATCGAAAAAGATCCTGGCACGCGCTCTCTTGCCCAGTTCATTGTTTTTTTTTCTTTTCTTCTTTTTTTTATACACACACGATCGTGGAAAAACGTTAACGTCGGATGGCCTAGCTTAGAAAATTGCAAAGTTCTTTATACATATATATATATATATATGTTAAATAACAAGATGATATTTACATACGTATAGGACATATAGTTTTTCCGTAAGAACACATACACGCGCACGTGTGTTGTGTGTGTGTGTGTGTGTATTAGAAAAGAGTTTTCGAATGAAATAGAGATAAAACTTGAAAAGGGCGCGCGTTTCGGAATATAATAAAGGAGAAAAAGAAAAAAGTATAGTAAGAAAAAAAAAAAATAAGAAGGTAAAAAAAAAAAAAAGAGACTAGGGGAAAGAAAGAACGGAAGTCGTGCTCAGCGAAAAGAAGATAAGACGGAGAGAAATCGAAGAGGGCGATTTGTCTCTCTGAAGATACATATATATATAGATATATATGTATAAACTATATGTGTGTATGTGTGTATTCGAATCTATTGAGAAAAACGCTCCTGTAGATCGAATATCCGCTGACTTGGTCATTCTAAGCCGAGTACAAAAGAAAAAAGAAATAAAATAAAATAAAATGAAATAAAATAAAATAAAATAAAATAAAATAAAAAGAAATAAAGAGGAAAAGAAAAAGGGGAATGAAAAATCATGATATATACAAAATATATACATATTTAACGTATGTATCATGTATGTATGTACTATACGAAGTACAATTATATATTTCGGCGGCTAGAGGAAACACTGACGTTTTGAAAGTTTCCTCGCGTAGCTTTCGAAGAAGAAAATAAAATAAAAGAATTAGCAGAGAGATACGTTCGAATTTTTTGATGGGTACGAAAGGAACGGAAGATAAAAGAGAATTATCTCGCGTTTCGAAGATAATTATTAGATGATCTTAGAGGAATCGTGCAAGCTAAAGAGAAGAGAAATGATTAACTACACAAAGAGGTCTTAAGAATTATTTTAGAAATTGTAAATTGATAAGGAGTTTATAAGTCTAATAATGAAATAAATTGCAACGACAAAACAGTGATGATAATTATTATTGATATTACGATTTTTAAATTTATACATATATATATATTATTATTATTATTATTATTACGAATCAATTATATTTCATTACTATGATTATAATCATTGTACTGTAGGTCAAGATAGATTAGATTTATTAACGCGAATATATATGAAATTTTTTTAGATTATTATTATTATTATTATTATTATCATCGTCGAGTCTTAGGAGTTTAACAAAACAAGTAATTTAAAGTACGTAAATAAATGGTTAAAGTAGAAGTAGAGGAATTGAGAATCGTGCAATGAATTAATATAAAATACAATTTAAAAAAACAAATCTAAATGAAAAATCTTCCGTAGAGTGACCGATCTTTACTCTCGCTGAGAAATTTTGTTCTCCTTTAATCTCACTTATCGAGATTTATTTATTTCGGTGTGATATTATAATACATACTCTTAGTTGTAAATTGTGATTTAAATATCGTTTCGCGTAGAGTAAATTATAATGATCGGTTAATCTTGGAATTGGACATAAGTAAAAAAGAAAAAATAAAAGAGAAAATTCTTCTGCTCCTGCTGACAATGCCAGTTCCTTAAATAATTAAATTCGTATTATTGCATATAAATATATATATAACATATTTTAGACGTTACGGGAAAAAAAAATACTTAAAATATAATGAATAATACTAATACGAAAACTAAACGTAGATTGTCGTGTAAACGTAAACAAAAAAATAATTAATTATGGTATCTCTCTTATTTAAAAAGTAAAAAAAGAAAAAAAAGAACAAAATGGAAAAAAAAGAAAAAAGTAACGACGAGCAAAACGAGACGGATGAAAATAATGGAGAAAAAAAAGGAGGAAAAAGAACAACAAAATGAGAAACACGGTTCGCAGATAGAGAGAGAGAGAGAGAGAGAGAATGAGAGAGTGAGAGAGAAAGAAGATTCTCTTTAAAAAAAGTTCGTATAAGTAAAACAATTATTAGGAATGACGGGAATAATTGTAAACGACAAATTAGTATTAACTCGGTAAAATTTAATTTTCAACGAAATGGAAGTAACACGGGGTGCGTATTACACGATATAAAAAAAAAAAGAAAAAATAGAAATATATTAAACAGTAACCTTCGATTGAAGTGAAAAACGTTGTCCGATGATATTCAAAATATACGAGGTGGGTGGGTGGGGTGGCTTTTTTTTTTGCTTTTGTTTTGTTTGTTCACAGTAGTAAAGTAGGAAGGAGCGGGAGAGGGAGAGGGAGGTGAGGGCGGGGGTATTCTTTATCGGGCCATATCCGCGACCATTCCGAGTAAAAACTTTTGTATCCGCATACACATTGCAAGTTTTATAATGTTCGAGTTTACAGATTTCCCCGGAGCCTCTATCGCTTCTTCTTCTTCTTCTTCTTCCTTTTATTTTTATTTTTCTTCTTTGCCTCGCGGCTTTTGCAGAATTAACAAGTTTCGCGTACGGTAGTTTCGCGAAGAACGAATAAAATCAAGGGAACCAAGGGGGGGGAGGGAGGGGGAAATGCAACTAGCAGAGGAAAGGAGAAGAAAGGGGGAACGGATTTGTGGGTGGTATATAAGTATATCGGTTCGGAAAACTCTTCTAGATGGTTAAACATTTTGCGAGGAAAGAAAATAGAAAGGGAATGAATAGCATGGTTGTCCGAAAAGGGATGGTAGGGGTCGAAGGTGTTGAATAGTCGTGAGAAAAAAGATCTTCGAAGAAAGATGAATTAATTGGACAACGTTTTTCACTAGTTTTTCACACATTGGCACGAAAACAATAATAATGTAGAAACAAACAATAGGATGATAGGTGGTAAGAGGAAAGAAGGAAGGGTGTAAACAATACATCGATTATAATGCACGGGATCGAATGAAAGAATAATGATTCGAATTTTTAATATTATTATCGGTAACACGGTATAGATTTTGTTTAATTTTACTTTCTTATCTTTTCTTTTCTTTGTCAATTACTTCGTTTATGTATTCGCAATTATCGTCGTCCACGCGTATTATTAAAAATGCACGATTAATATATTATTATACATTATGTCTAATATAAATTATATTATATCACGAGATTTTATATATTTAATCATCTAAATACGTGAGGAACTCTTTTATAATCATCTATTTATTATTATTATTATTATTATTATTATTATTATTATTATTATTATTATATACGAATCGTTGCACATTTTTACAAAGAGAGTGAAGAAAAAAAAAAAAAAAGAAAAAGAAGAAAAAGAAAAAATAAATAAAGAACTAATGCAGAATTTTTAATAAATACCATCAAGTCCTTATGTACGTACGCGGGATTTGAAACGCAGGACGACACACATTTAAAAAAAAAAAAAGAAACGAAAAAGCAACGTTCGTGCGCCTGTCGTCCATCCGTGCATGCGCACATAGTGATATATATATATATATATGTGTACATAGTAGGTAGGATTAACAAATTAATTAATTGTATTTTGTATCACGAGAAAGAATACTACTACTACTACCCCCATAAAGTGGGAAGAAAAAATGGAAGAAAAGGAGATACAGGAAAAAAAAAAAACAAAAAAAAAAAAACGCGAAATAAAGAAAAGAAAAATTTAAAAAAAAGGCACACGCTCTCACACACACACATATATATACATATATATATATAGAGAGAGAGACACACACGGTTGAAGGAAATAGTAATAAAATATAAAAATAAAAACAATTAAAAGTAATTAAAATAATGTCGAAGTATTATAAATATATTTAAAGATCAACTCACACATACCCGAAAGAGAGATACTTTATTATAGCAAATTCAATTTTTAATTGACATTCTTATGTTAACCTGTACATTTTTTTTACAGTGTAGTAGGTAGTATATATTTTTCCCTCGCAGTGCGTAAAAAAAAAGAAATAATTTTTTCTTAAGACAAAACACGATAACGACAACGACGACGATGACGACGATGATTTTTGTCGACAATAAATACAACGTCCCATTTTATTTATTCAAACTTTAATCACACAGCCGTTTATTATATTATTATTATTAAAAAAATTGACTAACTGCAGGGTCATTATTACAAATTTCCAGCCTGGGTATTTTATATTATTATTAATCTTATTCTTATATTATTAATCAAATATGTTTATATATATTCTTAT
>NW_014569567.1:401322-408822 GCF_001313835.1 Polistes canadensis | reverse complement strand
TCGGCTTCACATTATTATTATTATTATTGTTACAATATCGATCAAAAATGAGATTAAATAATATAGTTATTTAAAAAAGAAAGCTAGACAAAAGAAAAGAAAAGAAAGAATAAGGTTGCTTAGTTAGCGTTTCCTTCGACGGTTTTTATTTCTATTTTTTTTTTTTTTTTTTTTTTTTTTTTTTTTTTTTTTTCTTTTTTTTTTTCTCTCCATTTTTTTTAATTATCATTTAAGAATGAAAGACTAATATCTTTACATTGACATCGAAATTGCTCCATTTATCTTGATAAACTTATCCCATCTGGATGTCTAACGATTCCTTTACCTCCGAACAAACACCTCTTCTTGCACCTTACGAAAAAAAAAAGGATCAACAAAAAAAAATATATATATATAAACCTAAAAAAAAATAATATATATATTTATATATACTTTTCTCTCCCCCAAATCCCCCGGACGATAAATATTATTATATCATCGATGGTCTTTGAATTAATTGCCTGCTGCCTGTGTTTATACATATATATATAAATACATATCCATATATATATATAAATATTATTATTATGTATATATTTATTTATATATATGCATACTGTCATTAATATCAATTTTTAAACACGTTTGGATTTTTCGCTGTTTTAGTATATTAATACATTTTAACCTTGATTGGCCGAGGTCAGTCCCGGTGAATAGGTGAATCAGCTTTGACTTACAAAATTAAAATTTAAATAAAATGAGAACTCACAAGAAAGAAACAAAATAATATCGCGCGTTCATATTCATAGAATATTTTTACTTATTACATAATACTCAAACTCTTTACTACTACCACCTTTACACCAATAATTTCGCCTGCTAGAGAAAAAAAAAATCAATGCATACAAAAGAATTATAGACGAAGCTATAACAAAAAAAAAAAAAAAAAAAAAAAAAAAAAAAAAAAAAATGTAANTGAGAACTCACAAGAAAGAAACAAAATAATATCGCGCGTTCATATTCATAGAATATTTTTACTTATTACATAATACTCAAACTCTTTACTACTACTTTTTTTACACCAATTATTTCGCCTGCTAGAGAAAAAAGCGTTTCTCTTTACGATGAGAAAGTAACACGAAGCTATAAAAAAAAAAAAAAAAAAAAAAGAAATAAAAATAAAAGAAAAATGTAATTGATAACAGCTTGACCAATCAGGGACTCATTGTCAGTAGAAGCAGCAATGACATAATCGTAGTAGCGAATGACTTAGTGAATGAAAAGTATTGATGTCATTAATTTTGATACTATCGATGTATGAGACTCTAGATACGCACACATACACACCACACACACATACATCCAACCACCCAATTATTTTTTAGCATTTACTTACATTGATGACATAATATATTGCGTTTATTTGTACATATTTGACATACTTTCTTTTTCACAGGCCGGCACTTAACTTAGTGGTCCCTCTGTTCTATCTTCTTTCTCTCCTCTTTTTCTATTTTGATATAATATCATTTAATAATATTCATATTTAATTGTGTTTAATTTCTATAATCTTATTTTAATCTATACTTTTGTTGTTGTTTTCCTCTTTTCTATCATCATTTCTACTTTCCTCCTTTCTTTTTTTTCTATAATTTATTTTAATTTTTTACCATAATATCTTTATCGTTACTATCACACTATTATCTCTCTTCTATTTGTTGTTAATTTAATATTAATATAATAATTATTAACGTTTGATTTTTCTATCCTTGTAGCCGATACACGCATACATTTACTTTCGTTGGCTAGAATTCGCTTGCGACGTCAATGCTTTTTTCTCCCCCTCTCCCCCCCCACACAGTTTTTGGTTACGAAATGGAATTTTGTATTCTCATCTTTGGATTATATTACGACGATAACACTTTGATTGCTTTTACGTGAGAAAAATAAAATATCTCTCTTGGATTTTTCACGAAAAATGGAAATAATAATAATAATAATAATAATAAAAAGTTCGCGCTTTTGTGTAATATTATATCGCCTTTATGATTCCAGTCGTATGTTGTTTGGGGGAAAAAAGCAATGGTGGCTCGCATGCGCGCGCTCGCCAGTTTAAAAAAAACTGGCGTAATTGCACAAAGCTAATGCTCTTTACAGCTTCAGTACCATTTCAGTGTATACTTGGCCGTATATAATTTTTTGCGAACTACTATTACCTGTGTCTCATTTTTCAGCTCTCAAGCCTCTGAGTATTTTATGATTTTTTTGCAAATTTATACACATGATCTCTCACACGCATCAAATTAAACACAGATATAACACGCCGTACACACAAAAACCCGCGTGACACACATAAACACAAATATATATATACTTTTAATTTATCTATTACTAATTTCAATAATTATCCATGAGGATATTTAAGTGTTTACTTTTACAGAGCTAGGAGGAGGTGCTTTAATATATATTTTATATGATCGCATGCGGTTTGACATTTGACATGCATATTTACTACATATTTGCTCTCTCTCTTCCTGTGCGCGCGCACGCGCTTCTAATAGCGTGTCTCTATTATATCTATTTATATATGACGATATATATACGCGTGCACACGCACAGTGCGTTATACACAATGCTACATGCTACACATCACAAACGCACACATATATCTTCCAATTGAAAATAATTGCATTTTAGGAATATCTTCTGTTTATTCTACATAAATATTATACTTAATTATACATTTATATATTATATATATATACAATATATATATATATATATATACAATATATATATATTGTATGTATATATTATATATATATATATATATATCTCTCTCTTTCTTTCTTTATGTGTTTTCATAATTATGTGTGCGCTACGCGCGATCGGGTAGTAGATATTGATAACTGATTTTCTATATCATTTTCATCGTTTAACGATAGTACTCGCTTGTATATCAGTGTTTGTAATTAAACGCAATTAATTAGATTCGATTAGGGATACTGTGGATTGACGTAAGACGAATTTCATGAATTGTAAATAAAATTAAAGGTGCCTCAATCGTTCGTTTCTCTTTTATTTTTGAATTCTTCGAAATAAGCATTGCAATTTTCTCTACACGTTATTTCTTTCGTTCTAACATGGATTGTATTACGTGGCAAACACACGTTATAACAAACGAATTCGATTACACCTTTGTATTATATGTTGAATCGTATTAAATGATACATACATGTGTGTGCGTATGTGTATATAGTTATGAGAATGACACTATATATACATATATGTGATAAAATTGTTTACGCGATAGTTAACATTGATAGTAGTTTTAATATTTATAAATTAATTTCACTAAAAAGTAACTATGATAGAATAAAATTTTATCGCGTCGTTTGAAGAAAACTTAGCTTATTAGAAAAAAAGAAAAAAAAAGACAAAAGATATCTAATGCAACGCTCTCGACGAAGATAATCGTGCATTCCAATTTTTTAATTTTTATTATTTCTATCAGCCAAACGTAATCTTTTTTTTTTGTGCATCGCTTTTGTCACGTAGTCAAATTTCTTAGTACGCGTAATCAATGTCAACTTGTTTTGATATCTATATAACTACGTAAATATATATCTTAGCATAAGCTCAAAGGGACCATTCGCCATGCCTCTCTTATATTTATTTTCTCTATGCCGTAATATCCGTCTTAATTACACGCATCTCTCTATTTTCCATGTCTCTCTTTTATATTTCTCTTACCATATATATATATACACACACACGCACACATACATACATACATACATATATATATATATACCTAAATGTATATATACACGGGCACATGTATAGAAACATACGAGTATGTTATATACTTGTACATACACATGCATATATATATATATGTATAAACAATTTCACACACGCTCTCTTCTATGATACATCGCCTATGTACGTGTGTATCCTGTTAATCGTTGCATTCACGTATGCGTTCTCTTTCTAACGCCCTATTCAACTTGTCAAAAGCCGTGCACTCTAATAAGCGTACTCGAGCCTAAGTGCGTTCTTTCGAGTCAAGCTTTAGGTATACTTGAATGAAACAGGAAGAAGGAGCGTGCACCCGTTCCTTCTACGTATCAAGCTGAACTGACACTCGTGACGTGCTTATATATACATATACATACATATATATATATATATATATGTATATCTATATATACATATATATATATACATATTGTGTTTTCGCTTCCCGACTTGCAGACGAGCTACCATACGCTATGATATCGAATATGTACCGCATTAATCCGCCGTTATCTCTAACGCCTGACATGCTTTTATTCTATATATGAATACGTTCCCGAACGATAAGTAGAAGAAGCATGATAACTATATTTTTGTTTTTTCTTCTTTTTATTTCAATACTTTTTATATTATAACTGTTTTCCTTAAACAAATTGACAAAAAAGAAAAAAAAGAAGAAAAAAGAACTATCAAACGTGACATTTAAATTTAAATATGTTACATGTGTGTTTGTATGTATGTATGTATGTATGTATGTTTGTATGTATGTATGTGTGTATACAATTTTTATCTACGCTATCATTTGGTATTGAATTTATTTAATTATCCACAAAGTATATATTATATCACGTTCGATCGTTTAAAAGTGCTTTTTAAAAAATAACAAAAAAAGAAAAAATAGAAAAAAAATTACACCATAAAACAATTGAAATGATAACAAAAGAAACATAATCTAAAATGTAGCAATTCGATGCATGACGAGCTGTGTTTCCTTTAACACACGTGCAAATTAATCCATTTGATTAGAATACCGAAGGATGCTCGAGGAAGCGTCGTCTATCATATTATCCCTGATTCTACCTGAATAGTCATCCAATTTCCAACTCCTCCTAACCTTATTGGGCGGGGCAAGGGTACACCGAATACGGCAATGTCGTCAGTGCCACTTCGACAAATCTCAACACGGTATTTAGTCCCATGTAGAGTAGTCATTAGTAACATTCCTTTCTGGGCGCTGATAAAAGATCCATATTTAATGATCATTGTCAAAATTCAAGAAATCTTTTTGAGCGATCATTTTTCACACAAGTTCGCGTTACGATTGTGATTTATCAATCTATTTGACCTCCTTTTCTTTTTCTTTTTTTTTTTTTTTCTTTTTCTTCTTCTTTTTTCAATCCAATCGTATTTTGGGAATTTTGGCAAGTTCAAACTAGTCTCGATAAATTAGAATGATGTATCATCGGCCAGAAAGAATAAGACATATGAGGTTGGCTCTGTTTTTTACGCCTACCCGCAGTCCATAAACGGGGCCGCTCTTTGCATCACTCGATTCCAGTTGCCAGCTAAATATTGCTCTTCTTTTCATTTTCTTTCTCTCTCTCTCTCTCTTTCTTTCTCTCTCTCTCTATTTCCATCCCCTTCTCTTTATTATCTTATTCTATTTTTCTATCTCCGTATATCTATACATATTGTATATATATATATATATACATATATATATACACGTATCTGTTCCACAGTTTCCGTATCCCATCTCGCCATTTTTCCAAACTACTGCGTTTTTTTTAAAGCGCAACATCGTTTTTATCATATTTTATTTTCATCTCTTTTCTATCTGTCTGTCTGTCTGTCTGTCTGTCAGTCTGCCTATTTCTCTCTCTCTCTCTATCTCTATCTCTTCCTATCTTTCTTTCTTTCTTTCTTTCTATTTCTCTTTCACTGTATAGTATCCATTTTTGTATAAAATAACGGCACAAACATGCCAGTGTAAATCCCTGCCACCAGTTTGGCACCCAGCTATGGCTGACAACGTACCAACGCCTAGTAGCATTAATTCTTTGGCAATAACGCGTTTTCGCGAATACACTTGGAATGATATATAATCGGTTTTTTCCTTTCAATGTTATTCCAATGCCAACGATCTATGGTTTAAACGAAATCCCCAACTTTTTATCATTTGCTCGAAAAAACGAAAAGTACAACGACGACGACGACGACGACGAGGACGAACTCAAATTTTGGAATTTCAACGTGACATTCTATGATGTAGATCTATTCTCTCTTTTTCTCTTTCTCTCTCTCTCTCTCTCTCTTTCTATGACAAAGCGTTTCCAATGTGTACTCGCGAGAATGCTAAAGCCAAAGTAAAGTAGAGTAGAGTGAGTGAGTCAGAAACCTCATATACTCTAGCCATGTCCAACATCATTCTATCGTATATCGCAGTCAACCGGTAACTTGTATTGTTTGTCAATGATCAAAGGTTCCCCATCATATTAGTCGTAGGTCCATAACTGACCTCATCCTTATTATTCCTCCTCCTCACGCAGTTCGTTTGTTTATATAATGAACTTTGCTAAATGTCCGGTCCTATCGTATTAAAATTAAAAGAAGAAAATATATATATATATATATCCTTTATCAAAAATACATCCATCCCCTAAAAAATAGAGAGGCGTAAATAATTCTGTTAAAAAGAAAAAAAGAAAGAAAGTAATTATCCAAAATACAAAATATTTCCATTCCCCCCTTAAAATATATAACCCTTAGAAATGATCCCCCCACCCTCCCCCACATATATATGTAGTCCAACGTTATAGCCTAATCCAAATGTTTTCCAGAGCTGCCCCGGAATCTTAACGCAAGCACCCCCAACCATCCAAGCAAGCCTTTAAAAACCCAGCCCCGATCTCATCCCAGCAACCAACCAACCAACCAACCAAGCAACTAACCAACAAGCCCCCTTATCGTCGACCCTAGCCCCTTTGCCCTCATAGATAGAGTGCCATGCCATGCGTGTTCGCTCTTGCTGTAGGTATGTCGCGAGTTTCAACGCGGGGCGTGCAAACGCGGCGAGACGGAGTGCCGGTTTGCGCACCCCCTCGAGACGGTGCAGGCGAACGAGGACGGCTCTGTGACGGTCTGCATGGACGCTGTCAAGGGCCGATGCAATCGGGACCCCTGCCGCTATTTCCACCCCCCTCTGCACCTTCAAGCCCACATTAAGGCCGCACAATCTCGGGCTAGCATTGCGGTAATGCATTCTCTCTCTCTCTCTCTCTCTCTCTCTCTCTTTCTATCTCTATCTCTCTTTCTATCTCTAATTTTGTCTCTCTATATATCTTACTTTATCTATTCTTTTTTCTTATCTCTTCTTATACTCTAAGTTTTGTCTTTATTCCTTATCTATCTTTCTCTCTCTCTTTCTCTCTAACATCTTTTGTTCTATCATCCAACATTGTTTTTATCAACTCCCCCTTCTACTACCTCCTTTTCCTACCTACGTCAATTCCGAATCTTGCCTTTTATCGATTCCCAATAAATCGCCAGTGTGTCCGTCCTTGGTTGTTCACGCTAACACTTCGTTCATCTTCGTAGAGCGTTGACTATTGTATAGATATTCTTGAAGATTATATCAGACAACTTGACGATGACTAACGTCAAGAATATCTTTACAATAGTCAACACTATTTTTTTAATTATTCTATAATATACATATATATA
>NW_014569567.1:398197-400522 GCF_001313835.1 Polistes canadensis | reverse complement strand
ATATACATATATATATATATTATATTTAACCGTGTATGTAATTGATTCGACGTTATTTTTCGCTTTTTTCTGCGACAAATTTTGCTATGATTTTTAGCGAGAAATAAGAAAATAATTAAATGTTTCTAGCCCCCAAAAAACATCTTCGAATTAAAATTACCAGAGTGCTGGGGTCCACTTTATAGGACTATTACGAATGTCCCGAAATATCATCGGGGGTGTGTCTCTTGTACGCGGAACAATGACTCGAAGTGCACGCATATCCACCAACCCACCTACCTTTAACCAACCCTTCCCCCCAACCGATCATTCAATCCAAATCAGATCGGATACGCACACATCCGATAATTTGTTCTTTTCCATTTGTCCGGTTTTCCCCCTGTCCTGTTCCAACCAATATCTCTACCTTTCTCGCACTTTCATTCACTATTGTACTTCTTCCTGTATATTTTTCTTTCACTTTCAACTTTCTATCTTTCTTTCTATTTTCAACTTACACTATTTCTATTTCTATTCTTTTTTCTTTCTGTTATATTTTCTATTTAACTTTCACTATCTTTGTCTCTAACGCTCTTCTTTCTTTCTTTCTTTCTTTCCGATTCTTTCTTCCTTTATTTTCTTCTTCTTCTTCTTATTCTTCTATACCTTCTTACTTACTTAGTTCTTTCGACCTATACTACTCACCCTCTCTGTCTAAGTTTCCTGGGTTTGCGTCGAAGGAGCTTTCGTTGCTGCGCTGCTTTTCGCCAATCTTCGTCGAGCAATCGGGCTTCTCCCTTGATACCGCAGTAGACCCTTCGTATTTTCTGTCTGTCTCTCTCTCTCTCTCTATCTATCTATCTATCTATCTATCTATCTACCTATCTATCTACCTATCTATCTCTTATGCTATTACACACGTATCTCGATCTCCATATATACATATATACATATATACATATATATCTATATATATATATATATAGATATATACAGCAGAACGTATTATGTATAGCACTATCGCACGTGAAAACAAATAATTATCGAAGCAGAGGTAAAATTGGCCAATAGTTGCGCAGTGGTCGAACTTTCGTGATAGCCTTACCGGGTCTGTTCAAATGCGTCCTTTTAAACTCTCTATCTCACTCTCTCTTTTTCTTTCTCTCTCTCTCTCTCTCTCTCTCTCTCTCTCTTTTTCTCTTTTTACATCTATCGACTTGTTGAACTTAAGAAGAGTAACTAACTAAAAAGTTAGTCTTTCCCTCGAGACACGAATAAAACGCAACGAGTTCTTGCTCACAGACCCGCTACGACCATCACACACGTACATTTTATATTAGTGTTCACGTATCAGAATATCTCGTACAAGAATTTTTACTCTATGAACTTACTTCTTACATCCATCACGTTGCTATTTAATTTTGATCTTCTTTTCCCCAAAAACCAACACCCATTAACCAATTCCCAATAATAAATCCTATCGTTCCCAAAATGAACCTCGTTTAACTTCTATACCCTTTATTTCATGATACCCTTCTTTTTTCTCTTTCAATCTGAACGTTCCTTTTCTTAGTCCCCCCACCCCCATATGTTTGTCGCTTTTGTGTTCGTCCATTTTACATTATCCTGTATGATGTTCAGCCGTTCTGGTAGTGTGTAGTCAGTAGTACACGAGGCAAAATTCTTGTTAACATCACCAAAACACCACTGTTCTATTTCTCTCTTTCTAGCAGCCTATCGCAGCTACCCAGGTGCAAAGATCTAGTTGCAATACACCAATCACCTGATCGGTACCTAGGTCATAATAAATACAAATACTTCGCCGCCAACGTGACCGTTCTATTTCCTATCGAATTGTAAACGATTTTTTTCATATTTTTTATTTTCATATATAACTTATGAAAATTGGATTGGAACAAAAAAAAATGAGAAGGTTGCATTAATTTTTATTCGATCGGAATATTTTTGTCGATGATAATTTCCTTTGTCGACTTAAATCGATTGGAAATGGGAACGTATTCGCGTAATTGTATATAAGACGTAGTAAAAAGAAGTGTCTCTTATGAATGACGCGTACACCACCCTGCTGACAAGCTGTGCTGCACGAAACCCCCGGCTATCAACCCTCGCTGCTGTTTTGCTGCCCCACACAAAAACGCCTACACTCTCAGAGAGTTCTCGTGAAAGGAAAACAAAAGACAAAATTTATCGGGAACGTAAAAAAATAAAAAAAAATAAAAATAAAAATAAACAAACAAACAAACAAAAAAAAAAAAGTCAAAAGTCAAAACAAAAAGTATAACAAATAAAATAAATAAGTAATTTTACATATACAACAAATAAATC
>NW_014569567.1:392963-396682 GCF_001313835.1 Polistes canadensis | reverse complement strand
AACGATCGAATTTTTCTTTACGTTTACTTGCTCGATTTAATTCTCTTGTTTCTTTTTCCTCTTTTTTTTTTTTTTTTCTTTTGATGTTTTTTCATTAAACTTTTCTATTATAAATAATTACGAACGTCGTTTATTTGTAATTTCTTTTTTGTTACTTGCAATTATACGTTACGTTCTAATCGGAATAATTTAAAAAAAATGTTTATCTGAATTACATTAATCGAGTTGAAAAGATAAAACGGATTTTTATAGAATTTCTTGAAGATTTCGTAACGCGTTTCATTCGCTCAATTAATTCCTGTCATTCGCATAATAATTATTCATTGCTACGATCGAACGTACTCGATGAATAATATAATTACCGATCATTATGGGCTGCCTCGTTACGCGTTTAACTTTTTTAAAAAGAGGAAAAACGGGAAAACACTTATTTATAGTTGTAACTGATTAACTTTCCGAACATAAATTATCGTCGCGTTAAAAAGGATATAGAAATATTTTTATTATCTTTTGTATAATAATCTCTTTGGATCTTTGGAATTTCTACAAGGATTATCTCAAAGCGTATTCTCAGATTAAATCTCATTGATTGTTAATATATCATTTTTATAAATTATAATATTAATCGTTGTTTCTCTCAAATCTTCGAATACGGTAATAATCGTATTAAATTCAAACGAAATGCACTCTTCGGAATTGCTATGCCATGATACATGAATGTTTGTCAAGTGTACGACACGAAATCCTCTCTCCACGTCTAAAAAAGCAAATCGGTTACTTATGTTAGATTTCATCGCACAAAATCATTATATTATTATTATAAATATTTAAAGCACAATATTATTAATATATACAATATATATATTTTCATATATATATATATATGTATATACGCACATACGTACAAATTTCTATACATATTTGTAAAAAAATCTACTGTATAATATACGAATTCTTTATCGGCACTCTATTTTATTACGCACACATAGTTGTAGCGCTGCACATGCCACATACACACACACACACACCCACAAACACACAAATATACGAACACCCGACCATACATCAATACGTAACAAAAAAAAATTTGTCTAACGTTGACATATAGGAGAGAAAAATTATTACACACACACACACACACATATCTATAGAAGGATTCGAACGAGGATAATCTACGACAGATGGAAAATAAATGCCGTACACTTGGATATTCACGAGAGATGGTGTAAAACGAGCGTATGATTATATGTGTATGTCTCTGATGTATGTGTTTTCTTTTTTATTTTTTCTTCTTCTTCTTCTTCTTCTTCTTCTTCTTCTTCTTCTTCTTCTTCTTCTTCTTCTTCTCATTATAGTTTTTCAGGTACCTATTCTATAAAAGTGCGGAAGTAACGAGACGTCACCGTTTACTATATTCGCTACTCTCTCTGTTCTTCGTATATATTTACTTATATACATATATATATATATATATATATTTTATTTATATAGGATAGTATAAAATGTATAACAAATATTTTTTTTTCTTTTTAGTCTTTATCTTCTTAATTTAATTCTCGTAATTCTTAGTGTTTTTAAAAATGTCTTTAAAAGTTACTAGGAACTAAATCCGAGTTAAAAAGGAGTTGGAATTGAAAAGAAAAATAAATACGAAGAGAAAAAGCGATAGAGAGCAAGCAAGCGAGTGAGCGAGTGAGTGAGTGAGAGGAAGAAAGTGTGTGTCTGTGTGAGAAAGAGAGAGTGAGAGAGAAAGAGAAAGAAAGAGAGAAAAGTAAGAATAGAGAACAAAAACAGGAAACGAGAACGAGACAGAGGCGGGGTGTCGTCGTCGAAAATAAAACTAGGATCTAACCAACCAAATTTATTTCTACACATATATATATATATATACATATATATATTTTTTTATATGTATATATATATATGTATATATTTTTTATTTCTTGTAATTATTATTATTATTATTAATAATCAAACTAATAATCATTTTCGCCAGAGAGCGAGACAATTATTACAGGTGTTACAGGAGTCAGAAAAGCCAGCCGATAACGGAATACCGATGTCGATGGACGATAATG
Organism: Polistes canadensis; assembly: GCF_001313835.1. Classification (NCBI taxonomy): domain Eukaryota; kingdom Metazoa; phylum Arthropoda; class Insecta; order Hymenoptera; family Vespidae; genus Polistes; species Polistes canadensis. The sequence continues at coordinate 394,604 of NW_014569567.1, read as the reverse complement.
GATCCTGTATTTTTTATTTATTGTTTCCTCTCTCTAATTTAATTTGATTTCATTCTCTTGTTTTTCTCTTATTTTTAATTGTAATTTCATTTTTGTCTTATACTCTTTTCCTACGTCCGGCCATATTTATATATATATATTACATATTTACATATTTACATTGAAATACTTACATAAAACACGCCGCGTGCACGCTATTTACATACACAAATACACCCGTTTCCAATATTTTCTTCTTCTTCTTCATTTTCTTTCATCGTCACGCTCTATTATTCTATTATTAAAAAAGAAAAAGAATAATTTTATAATATCGTCACATTTTTTTTAACGACATAGTTTCAAGTTAGAATATCGATAATATCGAAAATCAGATAATGTCAATCTCGATTTGTTCGGTTAAGTAAAATTAAAATATTAATACAATGATTAATTATTAATGATTTCTTTTTGTTTTTTCTTACGAGTCGTATAACATATATATCGAAGCACCTCCTTCTTCGTTTAATTTTTATTAAAATTGATATGGATATTTATTAATATTAATATTATATATAAATATAATATTCTCGATGCGATCGCGCGTAAGATAAACGATTCTCGGATGTGTTTCTCGGGACACTAACGAAATTAGAAGATGATATTATAACGCGAGAAGCATCGTTTACCTCTGATATCGTTTCACCATCTTATTTATCTCGTATGTATTATATTATATTATATTAGAGACGCGAGTATCTACTTACGCGCTCTCGCATTCGCAAGATAAAATAATCGTAAGTCGTAAATTTCTCTAGCCGCGTACAAATACGGTGATCCACGGGATGGTGTATAATAAGAAATAATAATAATAATAATAGTAATAATATAATAATATCATAGACTGTTTTTAATTACACGATAATTATACAAAACTCTGGATTTTGAGAAATTATTTTTAAGAGAATTATTATTTACGTATATATTATATATTATACATATTTATCTATAGATATTTTATTATATTTCTAATTTTTTTATCTCTATGCATATATATTATACATTATACATACATACATATATATATATATATTGTATATATGCATATATATAAAAATTTTATAAACACATTTTTTTATCATATCGCGACTGTCGTTACTTGCCTTTAGCCTCAACTGGTCTGTTTTTCTTTTTTTGATTTTTATCTTGCCCTCTCGCCTGACGATGCTTCTTCATGCTTGCTGAAAAACCTTCGTGCGCTTCGCTACCTGCCAATTAACGCCTGCGAAATATTACCAACCGAACGTAAAACCTGAAAATCGAACAAAATACGTCAACAACAACATCAACCAACCAATCAACGAACCAACCAACCAACCAACCAACCAACGACGAACAATGGATGCCAACAACAACTATAACGACCGAATGCAACCATCTCATCGATCGCCCATCATCTCTCTATGTGTGTGTACAAACCAAACAAAAAACATATACATATATATATATATATATATTTATCAACTTCGGACAACCAACTTATAACTGCGATTACGACAACAACGTGAACGATGGTCATTGGGATGAAATTCGATCGTTCGAAATCTAAAACTAAAACATAAAACCAAAAAAATTCACACAAATATATATATATATATATATATA
>NW_014569567.1:390923-392063 GCF_001313835.1 Polistes canadensis | reverse complement strand
CAAACGTTTCGATAATTATTGATTTCGTTTAAAAGAAAATCTTTATTACCACCGGGGTTATATAAATTTATCTTTCGAATTGAATAGTATTTCTCTTTTTTTTTTTTTTTTTTGGAAAATAAAGTAACGTTAAATATTTCTATTGGATATATAAATAAATGGAATACAATCACTTGAGCTTTTTACGGTGATAGCCTATATCTCTGTGTGTGTGTGTGTGTGTGTGTGTGTTTCTATCGAACGTATACCTTTTTCTTTTTCTCTCTTCGCGTATTTCCAAAGTATTACGTGAATTTTATTGGATCCACCTAACGTACCCCCCACGGAGAGACATACAGAGGTTTGTTGGTAGGTAGACCATGGGATAAAAAAAACGATCGAAGTAAAGTCGAGGCCATTTCGCGAAAGCTTCCACGTAGTCGTATCTTTAAGTTATGAATATAGTTATTGCGATTGTGAATACACTGCCGAGCGCGCTTAGAGCTCTAGCTCCTGTTTCTTTCTCGTATTTATATATATATATATATTTTTTTTTGTCTCTTTCACTCTTTCACTCTTTCTCTCACTCTCTCTCTCTCTCTCTCTCTCTCTCTCTTTCTTTCTTTCTCTCTCTCTCTCTCTATCTCATTCTTTATTTTTATTTCGATTTTTTTTTTTTTTATTTATTTTATTTCATTTCGTTTTGTCTCATCTAACAAAAAAGTCCCGCTGGAATCAATTTCCGATCACGAAAATTCGAAAGATTTTTGTATATCGATACGCGCTTCACACGCGCTTTCCCCCTCCTCTCTCTCCCCCCCCAGCCCTTTTCTTCTTTATTACCTTTACTTTTATCGTCTATTTCTTTTTTTTTTTAAATTTATTTTTCTTCTTATTTTTTCCTCCCTCCGATTCCCCCCTTACCCCCATAATCAAGATTCGAATCTCGCACTCTTATTGTTATTGGCATTCCTTTTCTCTGAATCACATTTACTTACCTGGTTGTTCCCATTTCTTCTTTTTTTTTTTTTTTGTCTCTTTTCTTATTTTTTCCCTATTCTTTCCTTTATTTCATTTCTCACGAAACGTTTCGCGTGTAAATCAAATTTTTGGGTCGAGAGAAAATATTTGTTTGAAACTTCACATATATATATATATATA
>NW_014569567.1:387292-390601 GCF_001313835.1 Polistes canadensis | reverse complement strand
ACTCCTGTCGTTGCAATGTTGTTCGTATATATCAGAGCTTACGCCTCGTAATGTATTTATAGATCGCTTTAGTATTGTCTTTTATTTATTTATTTATTTATTTATTTATTATCATTATTATTGTTATTATTATTTGATTTTTATTTTTACTTTATTACTTTTTCTTACCTTTTTTTTATTTTTTTTCTCTTCTTTTTTTCTTTTTTGTTTTCTTTTTTTTTGTTTTTTGGAAGGAATCCATTTTCGTGTTCCGCCTCTCTATACCGTGATTTTCACGGAGACGTATATATATATATATATATATATTTTTCTTTCTAATACTTACTACTGCATGTGCAGCAGAAAAGCGTGCTTCGCTTTAAAACACGAGATACGAGAGCCGGATACGAATAAAAAAAAAAAAAACAAAGGATCTTCCTTAAGGTCGTAGGCCACGCAAGAAGATCACGTTCGACAAATTTCTTTTTTAATCTTTTATACGATCATCTAACAGTTCATATTTTTTTCTTTGAAAGAAAAATAAGAAACATATAATTTATATATATATATATATATATATTTGTACAAGCACACATATTCGTTGTTTCTTTCGTGGCTTACGACAAAATTTATAATAACGTGAGATCTTTAACCCTTTACCATCACGACCCCCATCGACGAATTTTTGTCCAAGCAAACGAAAACGACTATTAACGATGAAGAGAGAAGAAGAAAAAAAAAAAAAAAAGAAATCTAATTATAATTTGACTCGCACAGTATATCGTAGGTCCAATTCGATTGCTATGCTTACGCTTCGAAGCACGAAAAACAACACAATTAAATTACAATCAGTCTACTTTTTTCTTTTCTTTATTTTTTGTTTGTTTATTTGTTTGTTTATAGTTGTTTGAATAAAAACACTAAGAAGAGGGATATAGAAAATGTCAATGAAAAATAAATAAGTTAAATTACAAAAAAAAAAAAAGGAAAAAAGAAAAAAAAAGCGCGCAAATCATATGCACGTGCTTCGATGCGCAAGCTCGATGACAGATATCGTCTAAATTCCTTTCTAATCTCCGTAACATCAGGACCACGTACACGAGATATATTATTCTTTCTTCATCTTCGTATGACACACACACAATACGGTGCAATGAAAAAAAAAAAAAAAAAAAAAAAAAAAAAAGAGAGAAGAAAAAGAAAGAAGAAAAAAAAAAACAAAAAAATAAAAGTTCATAACTTTCTGGACCATTATCGCTTATGGCATACTTTACATATATATATATATATATATATATACATATATACTTGTATAAAATACATTACATCGCTAAAACGATGAACGTAAGGGAACATGAAAGAAAAAGAACGAAAAAAAAAGAAAAAAAAAAAGGAAAAAGTAGAGGAAAAAAAAAGAAAAGAGAATAAAAAAAAAAAAAGGATGCCACAGAAAAAGAGGGTCGCGTGTACATTTTACTGTGCCTACGGAGCGTTAGATATGTGTAAATTTTGAGCTTGCGCCGATGATGCATGTTGTGCTTTAAGCGACTCTCTACCGAGGTGATGGTGTCAAACGTCATCCCCTCGAGATATATGCTCTGAACGATATGACCGAGATTCTTCGATCCTTCGAACCAAATCCCATTATATAATCCACGGCTCGAGATTCTTTACAATTTCTCTCTCATTCTCTCTGTCTTTCTGTCTGTCTCTCTCTCTCTCTCTCTCTCACTCTCTTTCTCTCGATTTCTCTTTCTATCAAATATTTATTTACTTGTTTTTATTTATTTATTCGTTCAATAATACGAATCGTGATTTCTATATATCGTTTATCTCGTTCTATTTTATTCACGGTTTTTTCTTTCTTTTTTTTTTTTGTTACTTTTTATTTATTATCTTCTCTTCATATAATTGTTTTTCTTCATCAATCAACAACCCCTTCATGGATGAATGATTATCCTTCTTTACGTGCAACATTTTTATTATTCGAATCACCATTCGAATTTTGCCAAAAAGCATACTACTCACTGGTAGACCGCTTACGTACACATCTTTTTCTTGCTATATATTATTATATTTTATATATGAAATATATAAAATATATATATTTGAATTTTTTCGTTTTGATTTCCTTCTCTCTCTCTCTCTCTCTCTCTCTCTCTCTCTCTCTCTCTTTCTTTCTCTTTTGCTATTTTTTACATAGATGTATATTATACACATACGTCACGGTCTCTGTTTCTCTCTCTCTCTTTTTATATATATTTACTTACTTCGAATAATCAAAAATTCTTCCTAGTACTTGCATAAATTATTAAATTTTCTATCCAAGAGAGAAACATTCATTTTATTTTCTTTCTTTCTTTCTTTCTTTTTTCGATTGCGAAAATTTGAGATTAGTTTTATAAATTATTATCATTACAATAATGTAATAATTTCTTTTTTCTACACACTTTTTACGTTGCTTCCAATATTCCAATATTATAAACCTTTCGTTCGAACGGTTTAATAGAAAACAAAAGAATGGATAAATAAAAATATTCCAAAAGAAAATCCATCTAACTATCATCGGCTTCCTGTGCTTTTACATTTTTATCGAGCCAGCTTTCAACTAAATCGTCATACTTTCTCTCTCTCTCTCTCTCTCTCACTCTCTTTCACTCATTCTCTTTCTCTCTATCTTCTTCACAACATTTGATTTTGCTTGGTTCTGCCGCAAAACGGTTAACTCCTTTGTGTATTCACGTTCACCCGCTTACGCGATTTCTCTTTTGAAGTCTTTTTTATTACATTTTCATAGGATTTTCATTTTTCGTAATGTCTTTTTTTTTTCATTTTCTTTTTTATTTTTGTTGTTGTTCTTTTATTAAAATCACGCTACGACACTACGTTCGGAGATTTGATTGTATATTTTATTTTATATCTCCGTCGATCGTTTTTCTCTTTCTCCCTCTCTCTCTCTTTCTATCTATCTATCTCTCTTTACTTCTATCCATCTCTATCTCTCTTTCTCTCTCTGGCGCAGGAAGGAAAAGAAAAATGTAGTTTGTCATATCGATATATTAGCTCGAGAGAAGGTAGACAAACATGGTTGACTCTTTCGTTTCTCGTATCGTCGTGTGTCGTTAGATACGCTTTTATTTTATCGATTAAAAGCCTGACAGTTGAGCCGATATCATAACTATTCCAAAAAAATAACGATTACGATGGTCGTACTCTTGAAATAAAGTATAATAATAACATAAATATTTAACAATATTTATGTATATATAATTTAATAACCAAATTTCATATGTACCTCTCGTATAAATAATTTTAAACAAAAATAATATA
>NW_014569567.1:382575-386577 GCF_001313835.1 Polistes canadensis | reverse complement strand
TCCTGAGAATCTTTTTCCCTTACAAACAAAAAAAAAAAAAAAAGAAAAGTAATAATATTAACCTACTGTGTGTCGATATGTATTTCGAGATCATCTCCAATTTTTGATGTCCTTGTTTCCTTCGAGAGAAAAAAAAACAAAAGAAAGAAAAAAAAAAAGAAAGAAAAATTCAATAACGCCGAAGATGCGCCGCCCTGTGCCCTTGAAATTAGTTGAAACCGATCCTGTCTTTGTTGCAGATGGACATGAAGTCTGTTGGGTCGTTCTACTACGAGAACTTTGTAAGTGAAGAACTAAGCAATGCAATCATAACGCGCGTTCACGACGTTGTCTTTTATTTTGTTTTTTTCTATTAATAATAATATTAATTATAATACGTAATATAATATATATTAAACAAATTTGAAATATCGATTGATTTTATTCGCGAGAATATTTGATATAAATATAATCGTCTCGTTGTGTGTATCGATTGGCAAATATATTTTCCCTCGCGTCTTTTATCGTTGACAATGTAAAAAAAGGTCTATTCGATGTACGTGGCAAGGCGCGAGAAGATAAAATGAAAAAAAAGTTGAAGATTCAAAAAGTACCCTGCCGCTCCTGAATGGGAAAAAAAAGGAAAGCAGACAAGTTCTTCCTTCGCAGAGGAAAAAGAAGCGCAAGGACGTTTAAAAAAGATATCTAACTAAACGCGGAGCCTGTGTTGGGTTCGGTGAAGACGCGGACGATCTCTCGACGGAAGCTTCCAACCTTCGAGAGGACGTCGGGTTCGTACGAGTATCAAATAATACTAATCGTTATTTTGTTTTTTAATTTGTTTTTCAGGCCTTCCCAGGAATGGTTCCGTATAAACGACCGGCGGCCGACAAGTCTGGTATGCCGGTCTATCAGCCGACCGGTGCGACGACCTTAATGCAGTTGCAGCAGCCCTTCGTGCCTGTGTCATGTGAGTACACTGGAACACCACCCCTACCTACCCAAACCTCTAACCATTCGGTCATGCAACCCCCGAACGTGCAAAGCAACCACCACCACCACCACCACCACGCGGTGGTGCAGTCCTCCTCTTCCTCCCAGGGAACCGGCGGCGTCTCTGTCGGTAACTGCGCCGACGCCAACAATAGCGTCCTCATGGATCCGTGCAACAATCCGCCGCCGCCGCCGCCGACAACCGGCGACAATAACAGTAGCGTTAGTAATGCCGGTAACAAACAGACCCTCGTTAATGCCCAGAATCATGACGGCGAAAATGCGCGTAACTCCCCCGAATTGAATCACTCGAGTCCGGCGATTCAACAGCAAGCTCAGCAACAAGCTCAACAGCAAGCTCAGCAACAAGCTCAGCAACAAGCTCAACAACAAGCGCAACATCAACACCAACAACAACAGCAACAACAACAGCAACAACAACAACAGCAGCAGCAGCAACAGCAACAACAACAACAGCAACAGGCTCAGCAGCAAGCGGCGCAGCAACAAGCTGTTGCTCAAGCTCAACAAGCTGCTCAACAGCAGGCACATCAACAGCACCAACAGCAACAACATGCTCAACAACACGCTCAACAACAACTCCAACAACATCATCAGCAGCAAATGAATCAATTGGCTTTATCGGCCGTACCGCCGTCCATGAGCCCATTGACATCAATGGCTGGATTGACATCAATGCCAGGTGTCGTCAACATGGCTTCGATGGCCAATATGGTCAGCATGGCAAACGCTTCGTCTATGACTAACCTATCTTCCATGAGCAATTACTCGGTTGCGAATATGGCGAATTTAAACATGTTGAATACGCTCGGCATGTCCGGATTACCGACGCATCTCGACGCTGCTGCTTTGGCCAAGGAGGTGGCTCAGAAGAATTACGCGAAAGCAATCAAATTGTCGCAGGCGTCGCAGTCTTATGGTATTAGTCAACTGACGGCACTTAATTATACCGGGGTAGCATTGAACAAGCAAACCTTGGTGAATCCAGCGAGTGCCGCAGCCGCTGCAGCTGCGGCTGGACCTGGATCTGCTTTACAAGCTAGCGCTTTGTCCGGAAGTACTGGGACACAGAGATCAGTGATCCCTGGACTGGCCGGTATCCCCGGTGCGCTGACGTCGCCTCTTTCAGCTGGCATACTAGCATATTCGAGACCTCAACCAACCGCCACACCTATTAATCCGTACTCCCTGATCAGACAACAGATCCTACCGAGCCATTACGTCCAAGCATCGATACCCGGTGTCCCTGGAGCGACCGCAGCTGCTGTTCAGGCATCTCCCTACGTCCAGAATCCGTACGCCGTTTTACCAGGTATGGCTGGTGTACCTGCTGGCGTAGCAGCCGCGGCAGGTGTACCAACCGTACCTCAGATACCGCAAATCCCCAATCCCGCGACGATAGCGGCGCAACCGCAGGTCGCCATACCGGTCAGCTCCGGTGTGATCATGCAACCCTATAAGAAGATGAAGACTTCGTAAATAGCGCCGCTTTTAAAGCTCCTTGGCTTGTCTCCGTAGCAAAAGGTCTGTCATGCTCTTTTCTGACCCAATTTCTTCTCTCTCTCTCTCTCTCTCTCTTTCTTTTACTCTCAATCTTTCTTGTTTGTATCTCATTGATTCTTTTAAAAATTTCGAAAAAATTTCTTCCTCTATAGTAATTCACTCTCAAGCGTTACGTAAAAGTGCAATTTTTCGATTAATTTTAATAAACAAGACGAACAACCACGTCTAAACTAACTGGATCGTTAATCAATCTTTCTATCGTCAAAAAATTGTTAACAATTTATGTCATTTTTGTCGTGAAAGCAATGATAAGAAAACAAGGTAAAGAGAGAGAGAAAGAGAGAAAGAGAGAGAGAGAAAGAGAGTGAATATTTCGGTCGAGCGAACGCGAAACTTCGGGAGAAATGAGATAAGATGAGATGAAACGAGACACGCCATACAATGAAAAAAAAGTTCCGAAAATAGATTCATTTTCTAGTCAGACATTGTCGGTGAACAGTGCCTTATTGATCCGATTCCTCGTTTGAGCGTTTTTTTTAAAACGTAAGACGAATAGAAATGAGATAGAGAAAAAAAAAAAGAAGAAAAAAAAAAAAAAGAGAACGACGAGAATCGCACGACGATACTCCTGCGTTTAATTTGTGTGCGCGTGTGTGTTACGTTGTCGGGTTGGTGAATTTAATTAGTTGATGATCCGCGTGATCGGTAATTAATTATGGCTGCGCGCGCGCGCGCGCGCACGGCTTAGGTTTTTGTCGTTCCGATATCGTGTTTCTACCTAAATCCAATATCTGCCGGACGACTTGCCGCGATCCTTTGGATTCGTCCAACGAAAAATTACGAGAAGAAAACAAAAACAAAAAAAAATATGAAAAGAGAGAAAAAAAAAATATTTAAAAGAAAAAGGGAAGAAAAAAAATGTAATTAAAAAATATGCTTGCGAGAGACAAACGGATTCTTGGAATGGACCGAAGTTTACGCCCAATAATCGTGATTTACATATTATCTATTATATTATTGCGTACTTTATTTTTTATTTTTATTTTTATTTTATTATAACTAATAATCTTGTTTGTTTGTTTATTCTATTTTGTTCCTTCGTGTTTTTTTCTTTTACTATTATTATTATTATTATAATATTAATAATAATATTAATGTTAGAGGCAGTGAAGTATTAAAAAATTGTGAATACTTCATTATTAAAATATTTCGCGTTTATTAATTATTTTATTACAGAGACATTATCTATGTTACGTCATCGTTTTACGATTCCTCGTTCTGTTTTTATAGATTAATAATGATTAATAGCGTCAGGGAGTTCTTGTGGACACGTCTTATGTATACCCTGGGGGAAGAGTAACTGGGATATCATAGGAAAAGAAAAAAATGAAAAAGAAAGAAAGAAAGAGAAAGGAAAAAAGACCCGAATAGTGTAGAAAAAATCTCGTCAAAACGTGTTCGATTGTTGCAATATTTTTATTTTGGAATTATTATTATTTTTTTTAT
>NW_014569567.1:378044-381890 GCF_001313835.1 Polistes canadensis | reverse complement strand
ACAACAACAACAACAAATAAATAAATAAGTATCGATAATGTTTGTAATGCGTTTAAATGCACGGTGTGTACCTACATTTAATTTATAATTAAATATTACAATTTGTCAATTTACAAATTCGTCGATAGAAACATTATATTGTTTCGCCCGAAAAAACAAAAAACACTTCAGGGCTGTTTTAATATTACTCGTACGTATATATATATATATATATATTATATAATTATAATATATATATATTTAAATAAATAAATATATATATGTATGCTAACGTAGCGTATAAGTTAGTTCATTAAGAATGTTTATCGATAATTTAAACGAAAAACGCCACCCTTATAAAAGTCGTTTGTTTGTGAAAAGGCGTAGTTTATTATTATTATTATTGTAATAATATTGTAAACGATATATTATATATTGTATCGTATGTTTCCTAGAAACACAATTACGCCTCAACGAAAACATTTGATGAAAAATGAATTGAAATGAAAAGTAAAGAAAGATAGAAATTTGTTTTCTTTGAAGGCCGTAATTATCCTAACTTGTACGAATTAGAACATTTATGTATAATAGATTTAGTGGATATAGTCTCTAACATATTTTTAACAATAATATTTAAGTAATTACACAAGAAAGTGATTCGAGTGAATAAGAATAAGAGAAAGAGATAAATAAGATAGAAAACGTCTTGAACCTGACGGAAAATCTCTTTATTCTCAATTCTTTAATTCAATTCGGGGGAGTTGATTGCACATAAAACAAAAACAATAATAACAACAAAACAACAATAACAACAACAACAACAACAACAACAATAATAATAATATTATACATACACGGAATTTCGCATAAACTTTTCTTCGTTAAATAAGATAACGATTAAAGGAAAATTAAGGAGAAAGATACGAACAAAAATGGAAAAATGGAAAACAAAACAATTTAAACAATAAGAACAACCAACCAACAATCAGACATTAACGAGCATTGGCGGCTGCTGCATTTATCTAACGAAAAACAATATGAAATGGGCTAAACTACTATGATATATATATATATAATATGATATATATATATATACATACATACATAGATTACATAAACAATGATTAACGATAATCACACGATCGGTCTAATCTACGAATAATAATAATAATAATATTACTATCTTTAAAAGATAGAAAGATGATAGATCATTTCCGTCGATCGAATCTCCTTTTACGAAACTATACTTATAATATATTAATATATATTTATATATTGTGTTACATATACATGATATATATATATATATATGTATGTGCATATACGTTAAAACGCGAGAGTTCACATGCGCATCGTGTTACACGACCTCACGAGCGTAGCCGCATAAGCAACGCACGTTTTACGCACACTACTACGACACCTTAAAAAAAATATAACACATACATACACGTACACGTACACACGTACATATATAAGCCTACATTAATACACGGATACTAAATATAGGACGTAAATATAACGTAAGATAGTTTTACGCAGAGAAAATAGTCGATATCTTGTATTTTTATGAGTTCATATGTTTGATGATAATAAACGAGAAATGAAAAAAAACAATAAAAAAATAAAAAAATGAAAAATATGTCAGTACAGTGCTAGGGACGAACAAGAAAAAAAAAAATTAAGAAAGATAATATGAATTGAAAAAGAAAAAAAAAAATATAAGAAAGGGAGATAGAGAGAGAGAGAGAAATAAAGCACACATATGTGGATACGAGATGAAATTTTTAAGAGATATATAAATATATTTAAACAAAATCTTAATAATAATAATAAAACAATTAAGAGGGAAAAAAGAGAGTAATGTGAAAAAATAATAAAATTGATTCGCGATGCTAGTGGTTATGTCTTCTTTGTGTATTCGCGTACACTCTTATCTGCCAGTGATTTGAAAGTTCGTCTAGGAAACAAGAAAAAATGTGACGTTACGAATAAAACAATGCGCGTACGTTGATTTCATGTGTACATATGCGATCTATAGAAAAAAGAAAAACAATTATATATATATATATACATACATACATACAAATATATAATATCATAATAGATGACATATTGTAATGAGGTTTATTATTTGCGCTATTATGAATATACATGGATTAGAAATGGGATAACGTAATCTGGCATATAACGTGTGACGACGAACGATTAGGTGAATTAGACACGGCCAGTAGAACGAAAAGTTTGGCGAACGATTATAAGAGGATAATGTTTTCTCGTTGTTGAGGAGAAGAACATTTCTTTTATTCTCTCCCTTATAATAATAATAAAAAAAAAAAAACAAAGAAATTGTTCTACACATCACTCGCGTGAAATACAGAAATAAGAACGAGAACGCGATATCGTTCGACGTCATAAAATCCATTTCGTTATTATTATTATTATTCTTATTATTACTATTATTATTATTTTTGCAATACTTTCTGTTTATCTTTTTTTCCAAATTTTATTATTTGTTATAAAAAAAAAAAAAAAAAGAAAAAAATGAAAATAATACTTTGCGGCAAAATATTTATCGACGTTGCGTTGGTACGTCATTAGATTGAAAAATTTACGCGCGCGTAGAGTTTATTATAATGATTATAAAAAAAATAACTATACTAATTGTGGATTGATTCGATCGATACGCGTTCTTCTTTTATTATCTACGACATTACCTCGACTCCGTCGTTCGAGATCAGAATCAAACATTTTTCTCTCGCGGTGAAAGAAAAGCACATATATACACATATACACACACATACACACGCATATGTATAATATAATATAATATAATATAATATAATATATAATATATAATATATATATACGTTTTCACTCTTTTGACACGCACAAAAGGCAATTGGAGGAAACAGTCGCGTCTATCTTATGAAAATCGTTAAACAACGCGATAAAGAAATAATATACCTAACAGCAGTGATATAATGCAAAACTAATGAATGAAATAATATATAAAAGAATACGATATGAATAAGTAACAGAGGAAAAGAGAAATAAAGAAAGAAATAATGCAAGTATAACGGGCTAGTGTTTTTGTGGTCTTCCAGAAAAATGAATGAAAACGCGAGGATGAATCCACATTATTTTTTATGACTATTCAAGAAGATGACTCCTCTCGAATGAATAAATGAATAAAATAAAATAAAATAAAGTAACACATATATAAAATTAAAAATAACAAAATATGTAAGAAGATAAAAACACAAAAGTCTTCGAGGAAAATGTAGATTCTGATCTCGCGACTGATAATGATGCGTGGGCGATACTTTTGTGATAATATTTACGTATATATATATATATATATACACACATATAAATTTAAGTACTCACAAACACATATACACACACACACACAGACGTGGTCTCATGCATGGTGACATTTTCACACGCACATTGAATGCACGCACAGAACGATTAAAATTAAAAATAAAATAAAATAAAATAAAAAAGAAAAAGAAGACGATACGTTACGTACGATATTGGGGGGTTGCAACCCCCTTTAAAAGTTTTGCAACAGTTAAATATGGCGATAATTCTTTATTGAAATATGATGACACTGGACATTCTACAAGAAAGACGATGCGATCATTATTTAAATAATAATCGATCGGGGAAAAAATATACGATTACAAATCGAGATCGTCGTGAGACTATTTAAGGTTCCTGTTGAAAATCGGTATTTAATGCAAAAAAAAAAAAAAAAAATAAGTTAACGTAATAAGTACACTGTTTCGAGAAAGATTGGTGGTTGATTAATTTTTTTTTTCTTTTCTGGGGTTTCTTTTTTTACTCTCTTTTTTTTTATTGTCA